>NC_060193.1:7582299-7597299 GCF_021184085.1 Oncorhynchus gorbuscha
TACTACCATCATCATCACTACTACCATCACCATCACTACTTCCATCACCATCACTACTACCATCATCATCACTACTACCATCATCATCACTACTACCATCATCATCACTACTACCATCATCATCACTACTACCATCACCATCACTACTACCATCATCATCACTACTACCATCACCATCACTACTACCATCATCATCACTACTACCATCACCATCACTACTACCATCATCATCACTACTACCATCACCATCACTACTTCCATCACCATCACTACTACCATCATCATCACTACTACCATCATCATTACTACTACTACTACCATCATCATCACTACTTCCATCACCATCACTACTACCATCATCATTACTACTACTACTACCATCATTACTACTACCATCATCATCACTACTACCATCATCATTACCACTACCATCATCATCACTACTACCATCATCATTACTACTACTACTACCATCATCATCACTACTACCATCATCATTACCACTACCATCATCATCACTACTATCATCACTACTACCATCATCATCACTACTACCATCATCATTACCACTACCATCATTACTACTACTACTACCATCATCATCACTACTACCATCATCATTACCACTACCATCATTACTACTACTACTACCATCATCATCACTACTACCATCATCATTACCACTACCATCATTACTACTACTACTACCATCATCATCACTACTACCATCATCATTACTACTACCATCATCATCACTACTACTACCATCATCATCACTACTACCATCATCATTACCACTACCATCATTACTACTACCACTACCATCATCATCACTACTACCATCATCATTACTACTACCATCATCATCACTACTACCATCATCATTACCACTACCATCATTACTACTACCACTACCATCATCATCACTACTACCATCATCATTACTACTACCATCATCATCACTACTACCATCATCATCACTACTTCCATCACCATCACTACTACTACCATCATTACTACAACTACTACCATCATCATTACAACTACTACCATCATTACTACTACTACTACCATCATTACTACAACTACTACCATCATCATTACAACTACTACCATCATCATCACAACTACTACCATCATTACTACTACTACTACCATCATTACTACTACCACTACCATCATCATCACTACTACCATCATCATTACTACTACCATCATCATCACTACTACCATCATCATTACCACTACCATCATTACTACTACCACTACCATCATCATCACTACTACCATCATCATCACTACTACCATCATCATCACTACTTCCATCACCATCACTACTACTACCATCATTACTACTACTACCATCATTACTACTACTACTACCATCATCATCACTACTACCATCATCATCACTACTGCCATCATCATTACCACTACCATCATCATTACTACTACCATCATCATCACTACTACCATCACCATCACTACTACCATCATCATTACCACTACCATCATTACTACTACTACTACCATCATCATCACTACTACCATCATCATTACCACTACCATCATTACTACTACCACTACCATCATCATCACTACTACTACCATCATTACTACTACCATCATCATTACTACTACTACCATCATTACTACTACCACTACCATCATCATCACTACTACTACCATCATTACTACTACCATCATCATCACTACTACTACCATCATTACTACTACCATTATCATTACTACTACTACCATCATTACTACTACCATCATCATCACTACTACCATCATCATTACTACTACCATCATCATTACTACTACCATCATCATCACTACAACTACCATCATCATCACTACTACCATCATTACTACTACCACTACCACCATCATTACTACTACTACTACCATCATCATCACTACTACCATCATCATTACTACTACCATCATCATTACTACTACCATCATCATCACTACAACTACCATCATCATCACTACTACCATCATTACTACTACCATCATCATCACTACTACCATCATCATTACTACTACCATCATCATCACTACTACCATCATCATTACTACTACCATCATCATCACTACTACCATCATTACTACAACTACCATCATCATTACTACCACTACCATCATCATTACTACTACCATCATCATCACTACTACCATCATCATCACTACTACCATCATTACTACAACTACCATCATCATTACTACCACTACCATCATCATTACTACTACCATCATCATCACTACTACCATCATCATTACTACTACTACCATCATCATCACTACTACCATCATTACTACAACTACCATCATCATCACTACTACCATCATCATCACTACTACCATCATCATCACTACTACCATCATTACTACAACTACCATCATCATCACTACTACCATCATTACTACAACTACCATCATCATCACTACTACCATCATCATCATTACTACTACCATCATTACTACTACCATCATTACTACTACCATCATCATCACTACCACTACCATCATCATCACTACTACCATCATTACTACAACTACCATCATCATCACTACTACCATCATCATCATTACTACTACCATCATTACTACTACCATCATCACTACTTCCATCACCATCACTACTACTACCATCATCATTACTACTACCATCATCATCACTACTTCCATCACCATCACTACTACTACCATCATCACTACTACTGCCATCATCATTACTACTACCATCATTACTACTACCATCATCACTACTACCATCATCATCACTACTTCCATCACCATCACTACTACTACCATCATTACTACTACTACCATCATTACTACTACTACTACCATCATTACTACTACTACCATCATCATTACTACTACTACTACCATCATCATCACTACTACCATCATCATCACTACTTCCATCACCATCACTACTACTACCATCATTACTACTACTACTACCATCATCATCACTACTACTACCATCATTACTACTACTACCATCATTACTACTACTACCATCATTACTACTACTACTACCATCATTACTACTACTACCATCATTACTACTACTACTACCATCATCATCACTACTACCATCATCATCACTACTTCATCACCATCACTACTACCATCATCATCACTACTACCATCATCATCACTACTTCCATCACCATCACTACTACTACCATCATTACTACTACTACCATCATTACTACTACTACTACCATCATTACTACTACTACCATCATTACTACTACTACTACCATCATCATCACTACTACCATCATCATCACTACTTCCATCACCATCACTACTACCATCATCATCACTACTACCATCATCATCACTACTTCCATCACCATCACTACTACTACCATCATTACTACTACTACCATCATTACTACTACTACTACCATCATCATCACTACTACCATCATCATCACTACTTCCATCACCATCACTACTACCATCATCATCACTACTACCATCATCATCACTACTTCCATCACCATCACTACTACCATCATTACTACTACTACCATCATTACTACTACTACTACCATCATCATCACTACTACCATCATCATCACTACTTCCATCATCATCACTACTACCATCATTACTACTACTACCATCATTACTACTACTACCATCATCATCACTACTTCCATCACCATCACTACTACTACCATCATTACTACTACTACCATCATTACTACTACTACCATCATTACTACTACTACCATCATTACTACTACCATCATTACTACTACCATCATTACTACTACTACAATCATCACTACTACTACCATCATTACTACTACTACTACCATCATCATCACTACTACCATCATCATCACTACTTCCATCACCATCACTACTACCATCACCATTACTACAACTACCATCATCATCACTACTACCATCATCATCACTACTACCATCACCATCACTACTTCTACCATCATTACTACTACTACAATCACCATTACTACTTCTACCATCATTACTACTACTACAATCACCATTACTACTACTACCATCATCAATACTTCTATTTCTCCCTCTGTCTCTCTGTCTCTCTGTCCCATCTGTTTCTCTCTCCTACATTTCACCCTCTTCACCTGACAACTTACCTTTAAAGTATTTAAAAGTACTTATATTGAGACATATATTTCCTATATTTAATTAGTGGATGTTAGTTAGTTATAAGATACTTTAAAACGTCACTATATTTTGTGGATGTTAGTTATAACAGAGAATAAAACACTATGTTTATGTTAGTTAGTTATAACAGATAATATAATGTTAATGTTAGTTATAACAGAGAATAAAACACTATGTTTATGTTAGTTAGTTATAAGACACTTTAAAACGTCACTATATTTTGTGGATGTTAGTTATAACAGAGAAGAAAACACTATGTTTATGTTAGTTAGTTATAACAGATAATATAATGTTAATGTTAGTTATAACAGAGTAGAAAACTGTACAGTACACTGCTCTTCTCTCTGAGTGGGTATGTTCCTGGAAGGAACCCTGTGATTCTGGGTTAGAGTCACTCTTACCACATCAGAGAGATTCAATTGGGTCATATGATGATAGAAAGCCTGATGGTGATCTCCGCCCTTTTTTAGAGCTCCTCCAACATGGACAACTCTTCTTGACCCAGCAAGAACACTGCTCAGTTCTTCTCAAATGTGTTTAATCCAGACATTAGCCTGCTACAATTGTTTCTGTCTAGAGCGAGAGAGTCCTGACAGTAGTATTCTAACTTTACATCACCTCTTGTTTTGTTTACACACGGTTGCCTTTTAAGTGAAATGAAAGACAAGTATCAGACAGTACTGTTAGACTTCGTGATACACTTTACACCGCTCCCCTTCCAGTTGCATCGACCCAGATTGTACCGCTAGACTCTCAGTGGAAACTCTCCGTAGAACGGCATGTTTACTGTGGTAATATGTCAAATATAGTGTTCCCTAGATGTTTACTAGAGTAAATTGCAAAGTGCTTTGTAGTCACAGAAAAGGGCCACGCCTGTCCTCCCGTCCTCCCGTCATCCCGTCCTTCCAATCTTTCCATCCTCCCCCAATCCTTCCGTCCTCCCAATCCTTCCGTCCTCCCGTCCTTCCAATCTTCTCCCGTCCCCCAATCCTTCCCTCCCGTCCGTCCTCCCAATCCTTCCTCCTCCCGTCCTCCCGTCCTTCCGTTCTCCCGTCCTCCCAATCCTTCTGTCCTCCCGTCCTTCCGTCCTCCCAATCCTTCCGTCCTCCCGTCTTCCCGTCCTTCCGTTCTCCCATCCATCTGTCCTCCCATCCTTCCGTCCTCCCTCCCAATCCTTCCGTCCTCCCTTCCTTCCGTCCTTCCGTCCTCCCGTCCTCCCGTCCTCCCCCGTTCTCCCGTCCATCCGTCCTCCCGTCCTTCCGTCCTCCCGTCCTTCCGTCCTCCCGTCCTCCCGTCCTCCAGTCCTCCCATCCTACCGTTCTTCCGTCCTCCAGTACTCCGTCCTCCCGTCCTTCCAATCTTTCCATCCTCCCGTCCTCACAATCCTTCCGTCCTCCCGTCCTCCCAATCCTTCCGTCCTCCCGTCCTTCCGTTCTCCCGTCCTCCCAATCCTTCCATCCTCCCGTCCTTCCGTCCTCCCAATCCTTCCGTCCTCCCGTCCTCCCGTCCTCCCGTCCTTCCGTTCTCCCATCCATCTGTCCTCCCATCCTTCCGTCCTCCGTCCTTCCGTCCTTCCGTCCTCCCGTCCTCCCGTCCTCCCGTTCTCCCGTCCATCCGTCCTCCCGTCCTTCCGTCCTCCCGTCTTTCCGTCCTCCAGTCCTCCCGTCCTACCGTTCTTCCGTCTTTCCGTCCTTCCGTCCTCCAGTCCTCTGTCCTCCCGTCCATCTGTCCTCTCGTCCTTCCGTCCTCCAGTCCTCCCGTCCCCCAGTCCTACCGTCCTCCCGTCCTTCCGTCCTTCCGTCCTCCAGTCCTCCCGTCCTCCAGTGCTCCCGTCCTCCCGTCCTCCAATCCTTCCGTCCTCCCGTCCTTCCGTCCTCCAGTCCTCCCGTCCTCCCGTCCTCCAGTCCTCCGTCCTTCCTGCCTACTGTCCTCCCATCCTCCAGTCCTCCAGTCCCTCCATCCTTACGTCCTCCCGTCCTCCAGTCCTCCCGTCCTTCCATCCTCCCGTCCTCCAGTCCTCCAGTCCTTCCGTCCTTCCGTCCTCCAGTCCTCCCGTCCTTCCGTCCTTCCGTCCTCCAGTCCTCTGTCCTCCCGTCCATCTGTCCTCTCGTCCTTCCGTCCTCCAGTCCTCCCGTCCCCCAGTCCTACCGTCCTCCCGTCCTTCCGTCCTTCCGTCCTCCAGTCCTCCCGTCCTCCAGTGCTCCCGTCCTCCCGTCCTCCAATCCTTCCGTCCTCCCGTCCTTCCGTCCTCCAGTCCTCCCGTCCTCCCGTCCTCCCGTCCTCCAGTCCTCCCGTCCTTCCTGCCTACTGTCCTCCCATCCTCCAGTCCTCCAGTCCCTCCATCCTTACGTCCTCCCGTCCTCCAGTCCTCCCGTCCTTCCATCCTCCCGTCCTCCAGTCCTCCAGTCCTTCCGTCCTTCCGTTCTCCATTCCTCCCTTCCTCCCGTCCTCCAGTCCTCCAGTCCTGCAGTCCTCCCGTCCTTCCGTTCTTCCGTCCTCCAGTCCTCCCGTCCTCCCGTCCTTCCATCCTCCAGTCCTCCCTTCCTCCCGTCCTCCCGTCCTCCAGTCCTCCCGTCCTCCCGTCCTTCCGTCCTTCCGTCCTCCAGTCCTACAGTCCTCCAATCCTCCCGTCCTCCCGTCCTCCCGTCCTCCCGTCCTCCCATCCTTCCAATCCTTCCGTCCTCCCGTCCTTCTAATCTTTCCGTCCTCCAGTCCTCCCAATCCTTCCGTCCTCCCGTCCTTCCGTTCTCCCGTCCTCCCAATCCTTCCGTCCTCCCGTCCTTCCGTCCTCCCAATCCTTCCGTCCTCCCGTCTTCCCGTCCTTCCGTTCTCCCATCCATCTGTCCTCCCATCCTTCCGTCCTCCCGTCCTTCCGTCCTCCCGTCCTCCCGTCCTCCTGTCCTCCCGTTCTCCCGTCCATCCGTCCTCCCGTCCTTCCGTCCTCCCGTTCTTCCGTCCTCCTGTCCTCCCATCCTACCGTTCTTCCGTCCTCCAGTCCTCCGTCCTCCCGTCCTTCCAATCTTTCCATCCTCCCGTCCTCCCAATCCTTCCGTCCTCCCGTCCTTCCGTTCTCCCGTCCTCCCAATCCTTCCGTCCTCCCGTCCTTCCGTCCTCCCAATCCTTCCGTCCTCCCGTCCTCCTGTCCTTCCGTTCTCCCATCCATCTGTCCTCCCGTCCTCCAGTCCTCCCGTCCTTCCGTCCTTCCGTCCTCCAGTCCTCTGTCCTCCCATCCATCTGTCCTCCCGTCCTTCCGTCCTCCAGTCCTCCCGTCCTTCCGTCCTTCCGTCCTTCCGTCCTCCAGTCCTCCCGTCCTCCAGTCCTCCCGTCCTCCCGTCCTCCAATCCTTCCGTCCTCCAGTCCTCCCGTCCTCCCGTCCTCCCGTCCTCCAGTCCTCCCGTCCTTCCTGCTTACTGTCCTCCCGTCCTCCAGTCCCTCCGTCCTTCCGTCCTCCCGTCCTCCAGTCCTCCCGTCCTTCCGTCCTCCCATCCTCCAGTCCTCCAGTCCTTCCGTCCTTCCGTCCTCCAGTCCTCCCGTCCTTCCGTCCTTCCGTCCTCCAGTCCTCCCTTCCTCCCGTCCTCCAGTCCTCCAGTCCTCCCGTCCTCCCGTCCTCCAGTCCTTCCGTTCTTCCGTCCTCCAGTACTCCCGTCCTCCCGTCCTTCCATCCTCCAGTCCTCCCTTCCTCCCGTCCTCCAGTCCTCCCGTCCTCCCGTCCTTCCGTCCTTCCGTCCTCCAGTCCTACAGTCCTCCCGTCCTCCCATCCTCCCATCCTCCCGTCCTCCCGTCCTCCAGTCCTCCCGTCCTCCCGTCCTCCAGTCCTTCCGTCCTCCCGTCCTCCCGTCCTCCAGTCCTTCCGTCCTCCCGTTCTCCCTTCCTCCAGTCCTCCCATCCTCCCGTCCTCCCTTCCTCCAGTCCTCCCGTCCTACCGTCCTCCCGTCCTCCCGTCCTTCCATCCTACCGTCCTCCCATCCTCCAGTCCTCCCGTCCTTCCGTCCTTCCGTCCTTCCATCCTCCTGTCCTCCAGTCCTCCCGTCCTTCCGTCCTCCCGTCCTCCAGTCTTTCCGTCCTTCCGTCCTCCAGTCCTCCAGTCCTCCCGTCCTTCCGTCCTCCAGTCCTCCCTTCCTCCCTTCCTCCCTTCCTCCCTTCCTCCCGTCCTTCCGTCCACCAGTCCTACAGTCCTCCCGTCCTCCAGTCCTCCCGTCCTCCCGTCCTTCTGTCCTCCCGTCCTCCCGTCCTCCAGTCCTCCCGTCCTCCCGTCCTCCCGTCCTCCAGTCCTTCCATCCTCCCGTTCTCCCGTCCTCCAGTCCTCCCGTCCTCCCGTCCTCCAGTCCTCCCGTCCTACCGTCCTCCCGTCCTCCCGTCCTTCCGTCCTACCGTCCTCCCATCCTCCAGTCCTCCCGTCCTTCCGTCCTTCCGTCCTTCCATCCTCCTGTCCTCCAGTCCTCCCGTCCTTCCGTCCTCCCGTCCTCCAGTCTTTCCGTCCTTCCGTCCTTCCGTCCTCCAGTCCTCCCGTCCTTCCGTCCTCCAGTCCTCCCTTCCTCCCTTCCTCCCTTCCTCCCGTCCTTCCGTCCACCAGTCCTACAGTCCTCCCGTCCTCCAGTCCTCCCGTCCTCCCGTCCTCCCGTCCTCCAGTCCTTCTGTCCTCCCGTCCTCCCGTCCTCCAGTCCTCCCGTCCTTCCGTGGGAATCTCCGTGAGTGTACACGGTTATTACACCCTGTACCACTCCCTTCCCCATGGTCCATACAGCTGTTATGATACCATGTTCCCTCTCCTCCTCTTCTCTTCAGTCCTGCCCTGTCATAGCAGACCACCGGGTTCTCTTCTCTCCTGGCTTTTCATGTGGTTGTGTCCTACGTGTGTGTGTGTGTGTGTGTGTGTGTGTGTGTGTGTGTGTGTGTGTGTGTGTGTGTGTGTGTGTGTGTGTGTGTGTGTGTGTTTCATGCAGTGGTGTGTCTACATGTGTGTATCATGTGTCCTACTGGGTGTGTGTACAGTGGGTTGGTAATGACCGGTGCTGCTACTGTAATAAATAGGTCTAGTGAAGTTATATTACAGGGAATAAGGACTGTTTTAGAGTGGGAAAACAGCTGCAGTATACATGGTGTGTTGCTTTTCAAACCTTCTCCTGTCAAACGCAGAAAGACAAGAGGCACAGACAAGGTGGTTCCTTATAGATGGCTGTCTCATACAGCCAGCCATATACTGCAGCAGAAACAAGAGAGAGTGTGTGTGTGTGTGTGTGTGTGTGTGTGTGTGTGTGTGTGTGTGTGTGTGTGTGTGTGTGTGTGTGTGTGTGTGTGTGTGTGTGTGTGTGTGTGTGTGTGTGTGTGTGTGTGTGTGTGTGTGTGTGTGTGTGTGTGTGTGTGTGTGTGTGACAGGGAACCCTGTGTGCGTGTGTCACCGATCCCATTCCCCTGAGCTGAGTCATCAATTTACGTGATTGGTTCCCATCCGCTGATTAATCAACTGCTCCATTGATGATTTGATCAATCAATAACGGGACTGGGAGGTGTCTCTGGTGTGTGTGTGTGTGTTTTTGTGTGTGTATGTTGATATTATCACAACTGTGTGTTACTTCATCTATTAAATGTCCCATACTTCCAAACGCACAGACGTTATATTCATATCTTCAGAGAAACATTTGATTTCTCTCTTGTTTCTATGGCGACTGTAGAGATTCCGCCCAGGAGATTACAAAACTAGGGCCTCCATCCTTTCACTGCACCCATTGGTGTATGTTTTGTGGTTATCATAGGTGCTCATGTTATCCTTATGGTCAATAGGCTATCTTCCTTGACAGCATGTTTTTTAATTAGAAGCTGCTCATTAACAGCAAATTTCACTGTAATGGCAGCCTCAGTGTTGGTGGTGTTCATTAACAGCTCCTTTCACTGTAATGGCAGCCTCAGTGTTGGTGGTGTTCATTAACAGCTCCTTTTCCTGTAATGGCAGCCTCAGTGTTGTTGGTGTTCATTAACAGCTCCTTTCACTGTAATGGCAGCCTCAGTGTTGGTGGTGTTCATTAACAGCTCCTTTCACTGTAATGGCAGCCTCAGTGTTGGTGGTGTTCATTAACAGCTCCTTTTCCTGTAATGGCAGCCTCAGTGTTGGTGGTGTTCATTAACAGCTCCTTTCACTGTAATGGCAGCCTCAGTGTTGTTGGTGTTCATTAATACGGCTACAATCCCGTTAACGGGAGCGATATGACAACAGCCAGTGAAAGAGCAGGGCGACAATTTCAAAACATCAAAAGTCTCATAATTAAAATTCCTGAAACATACATGTATCTCATACCATTTTAAAGCTAATCTTGTTGTTAATTCCACCACAGTGTCCGATTTCAAATATGCTTTACAGCAAAAGCACCACAACGATTATGTTAGGTCACTAAAATAGACACAGAAAAACACAGTCATGTGTTTTCCAGCCAAAGAGAGTAGTTTCAAAAAGCACAAATAGAGATAAAAGTAATCACTAACCTTTGATGATCTTCATCAGATGACACTCATAGGACTTTATGTTACACAATACATGTATGTTTTGTTTGATAAAGTTCATATTTATCAAAATATGAGTTTACATTGACGCGTTACATTCACTAGTTCCAAAAACATCCAGTGATTTTTGCATAGCCACATCATTCAACAGAAATATTCATCATAAATGTAGATCATAATACAAGTTATACACATGGCATTATAGATATATCTCTCTAAATGCAATCGTTGTGCCTGATTTTTAAAAAACTTTAGAATTAGTCACAATAGCCGCCATGTTAACGTCAACATAAACAAGAAATTACATGATAAATATTCCCTTACCTTTGATGATCTACATCAGAAAGCACTCCAGGAATCCCAGGTCCACAATAAATGTTTGTTTGGTTCGTTAATGTCCGTTATGTAGTTCCAAATACCTTCTTTTGTTAGCGTATTTGGTATACATATCCAAACGCTCATTCTGGTCAGCGTTACGTTGGACAAAAACTTCAAAAAGTTATATTACAGGTCGAAGAAACATTTCAAACTAAGTACAGAATCAATCATTAGGATGTTTTTAACATATAGCTTCAATAAAGTTCCAACCAGAGAATTCCTTTGTGTTTACATGAGCAATGTAATGCAAGTGGATACCATGAGGAATGGAACGCACGTGGATACCATGAGGAATGGAACGCAAGTGGTTACCATGAGCAATGGAACGCAAGTGGATACCATGAGGAATGGAACGCAGGTGGATACCATGAGGAATGGAACGCAAGTGGTTACCATGAGGAATGAAACGCAAGTGGATACCATGAGGAATGGAACGCAAGTGGATACCATGAGGAATGTGGGAGATCATAAAATGGCTGACTGCCGGACACCTGAGAGATTCTGCTCTCATTCACTCCCACAACACAGCAGAGATCTCATTCACATTTCTATAGATGGTTGACATCTAGTGGAACCCCTAGGCAGTGCAACATCATTAATATCTCAAGGGGATTTCATTGGGGACTGTGGTGAATACACACAAAGCTCAGATTTCTCACTTCCTGTTTTGATTTCTTCTCAGGTTTTGCCTGCCATATGAGTTCTGCTATACTCACAGACATCATTCAAACAGTTTTGGAAACTTTAGAGTGTTTTCTATCCAATAATAATAATAATATGCATATATTAGCAACTGAGACTGAGGAGCAGGCCGTTTACTTTGGGCAATTTATTCATCCAAGCTACTCAAAACTGCCCCCCAGCCATAAGCAGTTAACAGCTCCTTTCACTGTAATGGCAGCCTCAGTGTTGGTGGTGCTCATTAACAGCTCCTTTCACTGTAACACATTAATAATGAATTCCATTAAAGACCATATTCATACATTCCCTGAATGAGTGAACGAGAGAGTGAGAGAGTGAGAGAGTGAGAGAGTGTGTGTATGTGTATGTGTGTGTGAGAATGGTATGACTTGTCCTGATGAACTGTCTGATAGATGGGTGGCCTCTCTCTCTGTTCCTCTCTCTCTCTCTCTCTCTCTCTCTCTCTCTCTCTCTCTCTCTCTCTCTCTCTCTCTCTCTCTCTCTCTCTCTCTCTCTCTCTCTCTCTCTCTCTCTCTCTCTCTCTCTCTCTCTCTCTCAGCCTTTTCTCAGCCTTTCTCTATCTGCCTCTCGCAGCATCTCTCAGCCTTTCTCTCTCTCTCAGCCTCTCTCTCTGCTTCTCTCTCTCAGCCTCTCTCTCAGCCTCTCTTTCTCTCTCTCACTTCCTCTCTTTCAATGTGTCCCTATCTCACTCTCATTCTCTCTCTGCCTCTATTCAATTCAAAGGGCTCTATTGGCATGGGAAACATGTTTACACTGACAAAGTAAGTGAATTAAATAATAAACAAAGTGAATTAAACAATACAAAATGTTATTTCATGTATATATACAGTGTTGTAATGTTCTAATGATGTGCTAATAGTTAATGTACAAAGGGAAATAAAATAAACAAATATAGGTTGTATTTACAATGGTGTTTGCTCTTCACTGGTTGCCCTTTTCTTGTGGCAACAGGTCACACATCTTGTTGCTGTGATGGCACACTGTGGTATTTCACCCAGTAGATATGGGAGTTTATCAAAATTGGGTTTGTTTTGGATTTCTTTGTGGATCTGTGTAATCTGAGGGAAATATGTGTCTCTAATATGGTCATACATTTGGCATGAGCTTAGGAAGTGCAAAATGAGGGCAGTGTGCACAGCCTGACTTCTCTCTCTCTCCATCTCACCCTCCCTCTCCTTCTCTCCCTCTCTAGCTATAGCTCCTCTTCCCTATGCAGCTGAGCTCAACCAACCTCTCTCGCTACCGCACGTACGCGCGCACACACACACACACACACACACACACACACACACACACACACACTACACTCCGCCCTCACCATCACCATCTCCCTCTCTCATTCTCAATTCCTCATCCCCCCCCCCAACCTCCCCTCTCTCTCTCTCTCTCTGACATTGAGAGAGACTGCGATCCCGTGAGAGTGTGCGAGTGTGTTTGGTTTCGGAAGGGAGTGGAAAGCCCTCCGCGACACAGTGTCACTCATATAATGTGACACAGGGAGGGGACAGGGGAGAGAGAGAGCGCGAGGGTTCGTATCGGTTGTGGCTACAGAACACTGGGGGAAAAAAGGCAATGCACGCGCGCACCGTCGCCTAGGCTACCGTCGGTGCCGTTATCTAGCCTTCTGAATGAAGGCTTGAAGCTGAAGATTCCCAAAGGTTTTCCTCCCGGAGAAAACCGAAACAATATTTGTTTGTTGTTTTTCTCTCTCTCTCTCTCTCTCTCTCTCTCTCTCTCTCTCTCTCTCTCTCTCTCTCTCTCTCTCTCTCTCTCTCTCTCTCTCTCTCTCTCTCTGTGTGTGTGTGTCTCTCTCTTTCTCGCTCCTCCATCCCTTCTTTCAGGTCTCTGAGGATGTGTCGGAACTGAGCTGTCTGTCATTGAGAAGAAGCTGATATATGAAAATCAGAGCTGGTGTCAGAAGTTGACAAGACAGAGGACACCGATATTGAAAGACACAACGCTAAAACCAATGTTATGTCTGCCTAAAGTAACCTTACACAACGAAGCGGATCGTAAAGACCGAGACCGGAATCCTCATCGCCACGAGACCTGCCGTGACCAGCGGATCACAGGTGCAAGCACTCGTACACCGGAGAGAAACGAGACGTCGCTGGAGGAATACCGTTTCAAGTGAGTCACGGGTTATAAGCTCCTAACCCCGCGGTTGGTTTACGGTTATTGTTCCATTATTATCCCTGTACGGTAGAACCGGGATGTGATTAGGGTCAGGCACCACGAGGTGATGAACACCTAGGCTACATACACACCGGGACTCGTTAACCGTCAGGGTACGTAATATGTTTGATGTGTGAGCCTCAGCAGTTCGTTAATTGATTAATACTAATTATTTAAATACGGCAAGATCTGTTACTATGATGATGGTACACACACACACACACACACACACACACACACACACACACACACACACACACACACACACACACACACACACACACACACACACACACACACACACACACACACACACACACACACACACACACACACACACACACACACACACACACACACACACACACACACACACACACACACACACACACACACACACACACACACACTATGATGGTTGATATAGGCTACAAATAATTAACAAAGGATATGGCGTGTGATAAATTATTCACGGATCAAGCTGTCATGAAAAACATGACCAGTTAAATGGATCAAAGTCAGATATTTCTAGGCGCTTTATAGTAAAAAAATATACGTTTAGCTTTTTGTCCTGCTGGTTTGTAAGAGTAGAGAAATAGGCTACATAGCCTATAGTTTACAAATGCACGTAGGTTTATATGGTTGTAGGCTATATGAAAATACCCAATATCAATTTATTACTTAACAACATAAGTGCCTTTGATTAATAATAATTTACACGCACTGTGATCGTGTTTTTTCCTGGTTTGTCATAGTAAAATAAATACAATTGGAGGTAAATTGAAATAGACAATAATTGACGAAGCTAATTGATTGAATTTGATTTTTTATTTATTTTTTTAAAATGTTTTTTTCCCCCACAAATGCTCAAAGCGCCAATCATGGTATTCTCATTGTAGTCTAAATATCTGCCTGCTAATCTCTGATTGTCAATAATGTCACCAGACCGTAGACCGGGAGACGAATCAGTAACCTACATTTCCCGTCTAAATTTGGCGCTACACTAATCTGGTTATTTCGGTTTACCGGGAGAACACCTTCGCAACCCCCTTAGCCCTTAAC
>NC_060193.1:7604799-7619799 GCF_021184085.1 Oncorhynchus gorbuscha
GAATGGTAGAATGAGAGAGTGAATGTTAGAATGAGAGAGAATGGTAGAATGAGAGAGAGAATGGTAGAATGAGAGAGTGAATGGTAGAATGAGAGAGTGAATGGTAGAATGAGAGAGTGAATGGTAGAATGAGAGAGTGAATGGTAGAATGAGAGAGTGAATGGTAGAATGAGAGAGAGAATGGTAGAATGAGAGAGAATGGTAGAATGAGAGAGAGAATGGTAGAATGAGAGAGAGAATGGTAGAATGAGAGAGAGAATGGTAGAATGAGAGAGTGAATGGTAGAATGAGAGAGAGAATGGTAGAATGAGAGAGTGAATGGTAGAATGAGAGAGAATGGTAGAATGAGAGAGAGAATGGTAGAATGAGAGAGAGAATGGTAGAATGAGAGAGAATGGTAGAATGAGAGAGAATGGTAGAATGAGAGAGAGAATGGTAGAATGAGAGAGAATGGTAGAATGAGAGAGAGAATGGTAGAATGAGAGAGTGAATGGTAGAATGAGAGAGTGAATGGTAGAATGAGAGAGTGAATGGTAGAATGAGAGAGAGAATGGTAGAATGAGAGAGTGAATGGTAGAATGAGAGAGAGAATGGTAGAATGAGAGAGAGAATGGTAGAATGAGAGAGAATGGTAGAATGAGAGAGTGAATGGTAGAATGAGAGAGAGAATGGTAGAATGAGAGAGAGAATGGTAGAATGAGAGAGAATGGTAGAATGAGAGAGTGAATGGTAGAATGAGAGAGAGAATGGTAGAATGAGAGAGAGAATGGTAGAATGAGAGAGAATGGTAGAATGAGAGAGAATGGTAGAATGAGAGAGACGGAGAACAGTAGAATGAGAGAGAGAATGGTAGAATGAGAGAGTGAATGGTAGAATGAGAGAGAGAATGGTAGAATGAGAGAGTGAATGGTAGAATGAGAGAGAATGGTAGAATGAGAGAGAGAATGGTAGAATGAGAGAGAATGGTAGAATGAGAGAGAGAATGGTAGAATGAGAGAGTGAATGGTAGAATGAGAGAGTGAATGTTAGAATGAGAGAGAATGGTAGAATGAGAGAGAGAATGGTAGAATGAGAGAGTGAATGTTAGAATGAGAGAGAATGGTAGAATGAGAGAGAGAATGGTAGAATGAGAGAGAGAATGGTAGAATGAGAGAGAGAATGGTAGAATGAGAGAGAGAATGGTAGAATGAGAGAGACGGAGAACAGTAGAATGAGAGAGAGAATGGTAGAATGAGAGAGAGAATGGTAGAATGAGAGAGACGGAGAACAGTAGAATGAGAGAGAGAATGGTAGAATGAGAGAGAGAATGGTAGAATGAGAGAGAGAATGGTAGAATGAGAGAGACGGAGAACAGTAGAATGAGAGAGAGAATGGTAGAATGAGAGAGAGAATGGTAGAATGAGAGAGACGGAGAACAGTAGAATGAGAGAGAATGATAGAATGAGAGAGAGAACAGTAGAATGAGAGAGAGAATGGTAGAATGAGAGAGAATGGTAGAATGAGAGAGACGGAGAACAGTAGAATGAGAGAGAGAATGGTAGAATGAGAGAGTGAATGGTAGAATGAGAGAGAGAATGGTAGAATGAGAGAGAATGGTAGAATGAGAGAGACGGAGAACAGTAGAATGAGAGAGAGAATGGTAGAATGAGAGAGTGAATGGTAGAATGAGAGAGAGAATGGTAGAATGAGAGAGAATGGTAGAATGAGAGAGTGAATGGTAGAATGAGAGAGAGAATGGTAGAATGAGAGAGACGGAGAACAGTAGAATGAGAGAGAATGATAGAATGAGAGAGAGAACAGTAGAATGAGAGAGAGAATGGTAGAATGAGAGAGAATGGTAGAATGAGAGAGACGGAGAACAGTAGAATGAGAGAGAATGATAGAATGAGAGAGAGAATGGTAGAATGAGAGAGAGAATGGTAGAATGAGAGAGAGAATGGTAGAATGAGAGAGACGGAGAACAGTAGAATGAGAGAGAATGATAGAATGAGAGAGAGAACAGTAGAATGAGAGAGAGAATGGTAGAATGAGAGAGAATGATAGAATGAGAGAGACGGAGAACAGCAGAATGAGAGAGAATGATAGCATGAGAGCGAGAGAGAATGGTAGAATGAGAGTGAGAGAGAGAATGGTAGAATGAGAGAGAATGGTAGAATGAGAGTGAGAGAGAGAATGGTAGAATGAGAGAGAATGGTAGAATGAGAGTGAGAGAGAGAATGGTAGAATGAGAGTGAGAGAGAATGGTAGAATGAGAGCGAAAGAGAATGGTAGAATGAGAGAGACGGAGAACAGCAGAATGAGAGAGAATGGTAGAATTTTTAAATTTTTTAATTTCCATAGGGTTCCTATTGGGTTGCCATAGGGTTCCCATTGGGTTGCCATAGGGTTCCCATTGGGTTGCCATAGGGTTCCTATTGGGTTGCCATAGGGTTCCCATTGGGTTGCCATAGGGTTCCCATTGGGTTGCCATAGGGTTCCTATTGGGTTGCCATAGGGTTCCCATTGGGTTGCCATAGGGTTCCTATTGTGTTCCCATTGGGTTGCCATTGGGTTGCCATAGGGTTCCCATTGGGTTGCCATAGGGTTCCTATTGGGTTGCCATAGGGTTCCTATTGGGTTGCCATAGGGTTCCCATTGGGTTGCCATTGGGTTCCCATTGGGTTGCCATAGGGTTCCCATTGAGTAGCCATTGGGTTGCCATTGGATTGCCATAGGGTTCCCATTGGGTTGCCATTGGGTTGCAGCCCTGTTTATTCATGTAACGTGACGATGGCAGCAACACATCATATCGGTTTACTACAGGATGACTAACTCCGCTGCTGCTCACCGACATGCACATATACACATCTGTACTGCCTCTCACCTTAATCACTCATAACATACCCCAGAGAGAGATTTCATTTCATTTCTATGTAAAAAAAAATGTTAATAGAGGGACTTAGGGAGAGAGAGGGAGGAGGCTGAAAGGAGAGATGTGAAGAGGTAGAGAAACAGAGGAGAAGAGAGAAAGGGAGGAGAATGAAATGAGAGATGTGAAAAGGGAGAGAAACAGAGGAGAAGAGAGAAAGAGATGAGGAGGCTGAAAAGAGAGATGTGAAAAGGGAGAGAAACAGAGAGAAGAGAGAAGAGCAAAATAGACAGATAGGAAGTGAGAGATAGGAAGTGAGAGAAGGAGGAGAGAGGAGAAATGTAGAAAGAGATAGAGGAGAGAGAGGGAGAGAGGGAGGAGAGATAGAGGAGAGAGAGGGAGGAGAGAGGAGACATGGAGAAAGAGATAGAGAGAGAGGAGAGAGAGAGGAGAGAGAGGAGAGAGAGAGAGGAGAGAGATAGAGGAGAGAGAGGAGAGATAGAGGAGAGAGAGGGAGGAGAGAGGAGACATGGAGGAGAGAGAGGGACGAGAGAGGAGATATAGAGGAGAGAGAGGGAGGAGAGAGGAGACATGGAGGAGAGAGGGGATGAGAGAGGAGAGATAGAGGAGAGAGAGGGAGGAGAGAGGAGACATGGAGGAGAGAGAGGGAGGAGAGAGAGAGAGAGAGGAGAGAGAGAGAGGAGAGAGAGAGGAGAGAGAGAGGAGAGAGAGAGGAGAGATAGAGGAGAGAGAGGAGAGAGAGAGGAGAGATAGAGAGAGGGAGGAGAGAGGAGAGATAGAGGAGAGAGAGGGAGGAGAGAGGAGACATGGAGAAAGAGATAGAGGAGAGAGAGGAGAGAGAGAGAGGAGAGAGAGGGAGGAGAGAGGAGACATGGAGAACGAGATAGAGGAGAGAGAGAGAGAGATAGAGGAGAGAGAGGAAAGATAGAGGAGAGATAGAGGAGAGAGAGGAGAGAGAGGAGAGATAGAGGAGAGAGAGGGAGGAGAGAGGAGACATGGAGAAAGAGATAGAGAAGAGAGAGGGAGGAGAGAGGAGACATGGAGAAAGAGATAGAGAAGAGAGAGAGGGAGGAGAGAGGAGACATGGAGAAAGAGAAGAGAGATAGAGAAGAGAGAGGGAGGACGAGGTGGATGGAGTTGTGAATGCATCCATGGTTAATGAAGGAGAAGAAGAACCCCGCTCTTCCTTCAGGGCAAGAGAGATGGACCGAGTGTGAAAGCTACACAGTGTGTGTGTTTTATTTGTCTATGTTTAGTGTGTGTGTTTTATTTGGGTGTGTTTTATTTGTGTGTGTTTTGTGTGTGTGAGATAGAGTGCGAGAGGACAGATTATGTTTACGTATTATATCACATCTTATTGATGTATGATGTGAGTGAGAGATTTAGTGTCATAGTGTTATAGTGTTATAGTGTTATAGTGTTATAGTGTTATAGTGCTATAGTATTATAGTGTTATAGTGTTATAGTGTTATAGTGTCATAGTGTTATAGTGTTATAGTGTTATAGTGTCATAGAGTTATAGTGTTATAGTGTCATAGTGTTATAGTGTTATAGTGTTATAGTATTATAGTGTCATAGTGTCATAGTGTTATAGTGTCATAGTGTTATAGTGTTTTAGTGTTATAGTGTCATAGTGTTATAGTATTATATAATTATAGTATTATAGTGTCATAGTGTTATAGTATTATAGTATTATATAATTATAGTATTATATAATTATAGTGTCATAGTGTCATAGTGTTATAGTGTTATAGTATAATCGTATTATAGTGTCATAGTGTTATAGTGTTATAGTGTTATAGTATTATAGTATTATATTAGTATAGTGCTATAACACTATAACACTATAACACTATGACACTATAACACTATAACACTATAACACTATGACACTATAACACTATAATACTATAACACTATAACACTATGACACTATGACACTATAATTATATAATACTATAATTATATAATACTATAATACTATAACACTATGACACTATAACACATTAACACTATGACACTATAATTATATAATACTATAATTATATAATACTATAATACTATAACACTATGACACTATAACACATTAACACTATGACACTATAATTATATAATACTATAATACTATAATACTATAACACTATGACACTATAATACTATAATTACATAATACTATAATACTATAACACTATGACACTATAATACTATATTATAAAATATTATAATACTATAATATTATAATACTATAACACTATTATTATATAACACTATTATTATATAATACTATAATTATATAATACTATAATTATATAATACTATAATTATATAATAATATAACACTATAATACTATAACACTATGACACTATAACACTATAACACTATAACACTATGACACTATAACACTATAATACTATAACACTATAACACTATGACACTATGACACTATAATTATATAATACTATAATTATATAATACTATAATACTATAACACTATGACACTATAACACATTAACACTATGACACTATAATTATATAATACTATAATACTATAATACTATAACACTATGACACTATAATACTATAATTATATAATACTATAATACTATAACACTATGACACTATAATACTATATTATAAAATACTATAATATTATAATACTATAACACTATTATTATATAATACTATAATTATATAATACTATAATTATATAATACTATAATTATATAATAATATAACACTATAATACTATAACACTATGACACTATAATACTATATTATAAAATACTATAATACTATAATATTATACTATAACACTATTATTATATAATACTATAATTATATAATACTATAATTATATAATACTATAATTATATAATAATATAACACTATAATACTATAACACTATGACACAATAACACTATTATTATATAATACTATAATACAATAATACTATAACACTATGACACTATAATACTATAATTATATAATACTATAATACTATAACACTATGACACTATAATACTATAATTATATAATACTATAATACTATAACACTATGACACTATAATACTATAATTATATAATACTATAATACTATAACACTATAACACTATAACACTATAACACTATAATACTATAACACTATGACACTATAACACTATAACACTATAATACTATAACACTATAACACTATAACACTATAACACTATAATACTATAACACTATAACACTATGACACTATAACACTATAATACTATAACACTATAACACTATGACACTATAACACTATAATACTATAACACTATAACACTATGACACTATAACACTATGACACTATAACACTATATAACACTATGACACTATAACACTATGACACTATAACACTATGACACTATAACACTATGACACTATAACACTATAACACTATAACACTATGACACTATGACACTATAACACTATAACACTATAATACTATAATACTATAACACTATAATACTATAATACTATAACACTATAACACTATGACACTATAACACTATAACACTATGACACTATAACACTATAACACTATGACACTATAATACTATAATACTATAACACTATAACACTATAACACTATAACACTATAATACTATAACACTATAACACTATGACACTATGACACTATAATACTATAACACTATAGTTAATTTATTCTTAGTTAATTTATTTGTAGTTAATTTATTCATAGTTAATTTATTCGTAGTTAATTTATTCTTAGTTAATTTATTTGTAGTTAATTTATTCTTAGTTAATTTATTCTTAGTTAATTTATTTGTAGTTAATTTATTCTTAGTTAATAAATTGGGACCTAATTGATTTTCAGATCATTCAGCGATTCCATTTCATTTTCATATCAATTAGCAGTCCGTAGAATTATACAGTGCCTTGGTCTTTCAATTAGGTATGTGATGCATTGAACGACCCCAACTTTTGCAAACAGCCACCTGAGCCCCAGAGAAATTGAGCCAGTCTGGCATTTAGTCAGCTGTATTGCTGTTTCTTCAGTGTTTATATTCAATATAAGGACGCGCACACACACGCACGCACGCACGCACGCACGCACGCACGCACGCACGCACGCACGCACGCACACACACACACACACACACACACACACACACACACACACACACACACACACACACACACACACACACACACACACACGCACGCACGCACGCACACACACACACACACACACACACACACACACACACACACACACACACACACACACACACACACACACACACACACACACACACACACAGACTGCTCTATGATCATTCCCCGTGGACATTATGATGGTGCCCTTTCACAACATCATGCAGTGCGTGTGCACGTTGGACCATTAATGTTTTACTTTGAATCCAAATCAAATATGTGAGCTTTCTGTTATATATAAGGTCTGTGAAGGTGGTGGTATGTGAGCTTTCTGTTATATATAAGGTCTGTGAAGGTGGTGGTATGTGAGCTTTCTGTTATATATAAGGTCTGTGAAGGTGGTGGTATGTGAGCTTTCTGTTGTATATAAGGTCTGTGAAGGTGGTGGTATGTGAGCTTTCTGTTATATATAAGGTCTGTGAAGGTGGTGGTATGTGAGCTTTCTATTATATATCAGGTCTGTGAAGGTGGTGGTATGTGAGCTTTCTGTTATATATAAGGTCTGTGAAGGTGGTGGTATGTGAGCTTTCTGTTGTATATAAGGTCTGTGAAGGTGGTGGTATGTGAGCTTTCTGTTATATATAAGGTCTGTGAAGGTGGTGGTATGTGAGCTTTCTGTTATATATAAGGTCTGTGAAGGTGGTGGTATGTGAGCTTTCTGTTGTATATAAGGTCTGTGAAGGTGGTGGTATGTGAGCTTGTGCTGTCATTGTACATATGGATTAAGATGTGAGATCAATATCTATTTGCTTGTTTCATTTTCAAACAATCAATATTTAATGCATGTGTGGTATATTTGAAATGTTACCTAGTGTGTTTAAACAACTTATGATCTCAAATGGCATCCTATTCCACCCTATTCCACCCTATTTAGACCAGTCTCTATAGAGCATCCATAGGCCCCTGGTCAAAAGTAGTGCACTATATAGGGAATAGGGTGCCATTTGGCATGCAGAGAAGAGCATTATCTGGAGATGACATGACTGGAGACATAGAAAAACTGCCTCGTTAATCAATACTGTGACACTGTTCGTCTGGTTTCCAAATGGAACCCTATTACTCATAATGGGCCCATGGGGCTCTGGTCAAAAGTAGTGCACTATGTAGGGGAAAAGGGTTCCATTTTGGAACGTGTCCTTTATCAATTAGCCAGGAGCAATTTCGTATATATATATATATATATATATATAAAAATGACAAAGAGAGGGACGGAGGGAGAGATGGAGAAGGGAGAAATGGAGGGGGGAGGAAGGGAGAGATCGATGGAGAGAGGAAGGGAGAGAGGTGAAGGGAGGGATAGAGGGAGGGGAAGGGCGGGAGAGAGAAGGATGGAGGGCCAGAAAGAGAGATGGAGGAGAAAGAGGGAGAGATTAAGGGGTTGGAAGAGGGGTGAAAGGCCAGAAAGAGAGATGGAGGAGAAAGAGGGAGAGATGAAGGGGAGTGGGTTGTAGAAGGAGAGAGAAGAAGGATTGGAGGGCAAGAAAGAGAGATGGAGGAGAAAGAGGGAGAGATGAAGGGGTTGGAAGAGGGGTGGAGGGCCAGAAAGAGAGATGGAGGAGAAAGAGGGAGAGATGAAGGGGAGTGGGTTGTAGAAGGAGAGAGAATTTAAAAATTTAAAATGTATTTATTTCACCTTTATTTAACCAGGTAGGCTAGTTGAGAACAAGTTCTCATTTGCAACTGCGACCTGGCCAAGATAAAGCATAGCAGTGTGAATATACAACACAGAGTTACACATGGAGTAAACAATTAACAAGTCAATAACACAGTAGAAAAAAAGGGGAGTCTATATACAATGTGTGCAAAAGGCATGAGGAGGTAGGCGAATAATTACAATTTTGCAGATTAACACGAGTGATAAATGATCAGATGGTCATGTACAGGTAGAGATATTGGTGTGCAAAAGAGCAGAAAAGTAAATAAATAAAAACAGTGTGGGGATGAGGTAGGTGAAAATGGGTGGGCTATTTACCAATAGACTATGTACAGCTGCAGCGATCGGTTAGCTGCTCAGATAGCTGATGTTTGAAGTTGGTGAGGGAGATAAAAGTCTCCAACTTCAGCGATTTTTGAAATTCATTCCAGTCACAGGCAGCAGAGTACTGGAACGAAAGGCGGCCAAATGAGGTGTTGGCTTTAGGGATGATCAGTGAGATACACCTGCTGGAGCGCGTGCTACGGATGGGTGTTGCCATCGTGACCAGTTAACTGAGATAAGGCGGAGCTTTATCTAGCATGGACTTGTAGATGACCTGGAGCCAGTGGGTCTGGCGACGAATATGTAGCGAGGGCCAGCCGACTAGAGCATACAAGTCGCAGTGGTGGGTGGTATAAGGTGCTTTAGTGACAAAACGGATGGCACTGTGATAAACTGCATCCAGTTTGCTGAGTAGAGTGTTGGAAGCAATTTTGTAGATGACATCGCCAAAGTCGAGGATCGGTAGCATAGTCAGTTTTACTAGGGTAAGCTTGGTGGCGTGAGTGAAGGAGGCTTTGTTGCGGAATAGAAAGCCGACTCTTGATTTGATTTTTGATTGGAGATGTTTGATATGAGTCTGGAAGGAGAGTTTGCAGTCTAGCCAGACACCTAGGTACGTATAGATGTCCACATATTCAAGGTCGGAACCATCCAGGGTGGTGATGCTCGTCGGGCATGCGGGTGCAGGCAGCGATCGGTTGAAAAGCATGCATTTGGTTTTACTAGCGTTTAAGAGCAGTTGGAGGCCACGGAAGGAGTGTTGTATGGCATTGAAGCTCGTTTGGAGGTTAGATAGCACAGTGTCCAATGACGGGCCGAAAGTATATAGAATGGTGTCGTCTGTGTAGAGGTGGATCAGGGAATCGCCCGCAGCAAGAGCAACATCATTGATATATACAGAGAAAAGAGTCGGCCCGAGAATTGAACCCTGTGGCACCCCCATAGAGACTGCCAGAGGACCGGACAGCATGCCCTCCGATTTGACACACTGAACTCTGTCTGCAAAGTAATTGGTGAACCAGGCAAGGCAGTCATCCGAAAAACCGAGGCTACTGAGTCTGCCGATAAGAATATGGTGATTGACAGAGTTGAAAGCCTTGGCAAGGTCGATGAAGACGGCTGCACAGTACTGTCTTTTATCGATGGCGGTTATGATATCGTTTAGTACCTTGAGTGTGGCTGAGGTGCACCCGTGACCGGCTCGGAAACCAGATTGCACAGCGGAGAAGGTACGGTGGGATTCGAGATGGTCAGTGACCTGTTTGTTGACTTGGCTTTCGAAGACCTTAGATAGGCAGGGCAGGATGGATATAGGTCTGCAACAGTTTGGGTCCAGGGTGTCTCCCCCTTTGAAGAGGGGGATGACTGCGGCAGCTTTCCAATCCTTGGGGATCTCAGACGATATGAAAGAGAGGTTGAACAGGCTGGTAATAGGGGTTGCGACAATGGCGGCGGATAGTTTCAGAAATAGAGGGTCCAGATTGTCAAGCCCAGCTGATTTATACGGGTCCAGGTTTTGCAGCTCTTTCAGAACATCTGCTATCTGGATTTGGGTAAAGGAGAACCTGGAGAGGCTTGGGCGAGGAGCTGCGGGGTGGGCGGAGCTGTTGGCCGAGGTTGGAGTAGCCAGGCGGAAGGCATGGCCAGCCGTTGAGAAATGCTTGTTGAAGTTTTCGATAATCATGGATTTATCGGTGGTGACCGTGTTACCTAGCCTCAGTGCAGTGGGCAGCTGGGAGGAGGTGCTCTTGTTCTCCATGGACTTCACAGTGTCCCAGAACTTTTTGGAGTTGGAGCTACAGGACGCAAACTTCTGCCTGAAGAAGCTGGCCTTAGCTTTCCTGACTGACTGCGTGTATTGGTTCCTGACTTCCCTGAACAGTTGCATATCGCGGGGACTATTCAATGCTATTGCAGTCCGCCACAGGATGTTTTTGTGCTGGTCGAGTGCAGTCAGGTCTGGAGTGAACCAAGGGCTGTATCTGTTCTTAGTTCTGCATTTTTTGAACGGAGCATGCTTATCTAAAACGGTGAGGAAGTTACTTTTAAAGAATGACCAGTCATCCTCAACTGACGGGATGAGGTCAATGTCCTTCCAGGATACCCGGGCCAGGTCGATTAGAAAGGCCTGCTCACAGAAGTGTTTTAGGGAGCATTTGACAGTGATGAGGGGTGGTCGTTTGACTGCGGCTCCGTAGCGGATACAGGCAATGAGGCAGTGATCGCTGAGATCCTGGTTGAAGACAGCGGAGGTGTATTTGGAGGGCCAGTTGTTCAGGATGACGTCTATGAGGGTGCCCTTGCTTACAGAGTTAGGGTTGTACCTGGTGGGTTCCTTGATGATTTGTGTGAGATTGAGGACATCTAGCTTAGATTGTAGGACTGCCGGGGTGTTAAGCATATCCCAGTTTAGGTCACCTAACAGAACAAACTCTGAAGCTAGATGGGGGCGATCAATTCACAAATGGTGTCCAGGGCACAGCTGGGAGCTGAGGGGGGTCGGTAGCAGGCGGCAACAGTGAGAGACTTATTTCTGGAGAGAGTAATTTTCAAAATTAGTAGTTCGAACTGTTTGGGTATGGACCTGGAAAGTATGACATTACTTTGCAGGCTATCTCTGCAGTAGACTGCAACTCCTCCCCCTTTGGCAGTTCTATCTTGACGAAAGATGTTATAGTTGGGTATGGAAATCTCAGAATTTTTGGTGGCCTTCCTGAGCCAGGATTCAGACACGGCAAGGACATCAGGGTTAGCAGAGTGTGCTAAAGCAGTGAGTAAAACAAACTTAGGGAGGAGGCTTCTGATGTTGACATGCATGAAACCAAGGCTTTTTCGATCACAGAAGTCAACAAATGAGGGTGCCTGGGGACATGCAGGGCCTGGGTTTACCTCCACATCACCCGCGGAACAGAGAAGGAGTAGTATGAGGGTGCGGCTAAAGGCTATCAAAACTGGTCGCCTAGAGCGTTGGGGACAGAGAATAAGAGGAGCAGGTTTCTGGGCATGGTAGAATATATTCAGGGCATAATGCGCAGACAGGGGTATGGTGGGGTGCGGGTACAGCGGATGTAAGCCCAGGCACTGGGTGATGATGAGAGAGGTTGTATCTCTGGACATGCTGGTTGTAATGGGTGAGGTCACCGCATGTGTGGAAGGTGGGACAAAGGAGGTATCAGGGGTATGAAGAGTGAAACTAGGGGCTCCATTGTGAACTAAAACAATGTTAACTAACCTGAGCAACAGTATACAAGGCATATTGACATTTGAGAGAGACATACAGCGAGGCATACAGTAATCACAGGTGTTGAATTGGGAAAGATAGCTAAAACAGTAGGTGAGACAACAACAGCTAATTAGCTAGCACAACAACAGCAGGCAAAATGGCGTTGACTAGACAACGGGGCAGAAAGATAAAACAAACAAGCAGAATGGAGTACCGTGATTAATGGACAGTCCAGCGTGCATCAGCTATGTAGCCAAGTGATCAGTGTCCAGGGGGCAGCGGTGGATGGGGCAGGGAAGCTGGACTGGCGAGTGTTATCCAGGTTAAAAAACTAACAATTGTCACGCCTTGGTCATTGTATTTTGTGTTTTTGTTATATGTTTGGGTAGGCCAGGGTGTGACATGGGTTTATATGTTGTATTCGTATTGGGTATTGTATTATTTGGGATTGCGGCTGATTAGGGGTGTGTCTAGTGAGGCTTGGCTGCCTGAGGCGATTCTCATACATAGTCAGGTGCTTGTCGTTGTCTCTGATTGAGAACCGTATTTAGACAGCCTGACTATCGCTTTGTATTTTGTGGGTGTTTGTACCTGTCTCTGTGTAGTAGTCACCAGATAGGCTGACACCTGAAACCCCACCTCTTTAAGGAATACCTAGGATAGGATAAGTATTCCCTCCCACCCCCCCCTTTAAGATTTAGATGCACTATTGTAAAGTGACTGTTCCACTGGATGTCATAAGGTGAATGCACCAATTTGTAAGTCGCTCTGGATAAGAGCGTCTGCTAAATGACTTAAATGTAATGTTAAATGTAATTAGTTTCACGTTTCGTTTGTTGTTTTCGTATTTCAGTTATTTCATGTACCGTTTTCATTCATTAAAGTCATGAGTAACCTACACGCTGCATTTCGGTCTGACTCTCTTCTTACAACAGACGAACGTCGTTACAACAATGACTAAATAGCTTGTAGCTAGTTAGCTGGTTAGCTTCTGGAGGTTCTTGAGTGTGTTCTAAGAATAAAAAAGAATAGCGATTCCGTATCACATTGGGTGAGGCAGGTTTCCGGAAGGTATAAACAAATTAAAAATCGTAAAGAGATAGAAAGTACATATGGGTCCAGTGAGTGTTTGGGACGCGGCGATGCAGACAGTTAGCAGGCCTGTGCTAACAAGCTAACAGTTAGCAGGCCGGGGTAAACAAGGTAGCAGTTAGCGGACCAGGGCTAAACAAGCTAGCAGTTAGCAGGCCGAATTAGCAAGCAAGGAGATAGCAAGGGCTAGAGAGTTAGCCTTTGGGGGACGTCGCGATGGGGTGAGTCTGTTTATTCCTCTTCATGCGGTGACATCGATAGACCGGTCGTGGGCCCGGATATTGTAGCCCAGGAGTATGCTACGGTGGTAAGCACAGGTGCTCTGGCCGGGCTAGCTTCAAGCTAAGTGGGTGGAAACGCTAGCCAGGAGTAATCATCCGGGGTTGCAGTTTAGCTAGATAGCTAGTTGTGAAGATCCAGCTGAGAAAGGAAGAAGGATTGGAGGGCAAGAAAGAGAGATGGAGGAGAAAGAGGGAGAGATGAAGGGGTTGGAAGAGGGGTGGAGGGCAAGAAAGAGAGATGGAGGAGAAAGAGGGAGAGATGAAGGGGTTGGAAGAGGGGTGGAGGGCCAGAAAGAGAGATGGAGGAGAAAGAGGGAGAGATGAAGGGGTTGGAAGAGGGGTGGAGGGCCAGAAAGAGAGATGGAGGAGAAAGAGGGAGAGGTGAAGGGGTTGGAAGAGGGGTGGAGGGCCAGAAAGAGAGATGGAGGAGAAAGAGGGAGAGGTGAAGGGGTTGGAAGAGGGGTGGAGGGCCAGAAAGAGAGATGGAGGAGAAAGAGGGAGAGATGAAGGGGTTGGAGGAGGGGTGAAGGGAGTGCAGAGGCACTTCACTCATTTAAGGATGGAGAGATGGAATGATGGAGAGAGTGAATCAATGTTACTTCATCAGACTGTGTTTGCAGGTAACTACTCCAATAATGGACCGGCACGCACTAGTGTGTGTGTGTGTGTGTGTGTGTGTGTGTGTGTGTGTGTGTGTGTGTGTGTGTGTGTGTGTGTGTGTGTGTGTGTGTGTGTGTGTGTGTGTGTGTGTGTGTGTGTGTGTGTGTGTGTGTGTGTGTGTGTGTGTGTGTGTGTGTGAAAGTGTGAAAGTGTGTACAGTACGTGTCTGTTGGTAAGCGTGTGTGTGTGTGTGTGTGTGTGTGTGTGTGTGTGTGTGTGTGTGTGTGTGTGTGTGTGTGTGTTGTGTTTGTGTGTGTGTGTGTGTGTGTGTGTGTGTGTGTGTGTGTGTGTGTGTGTGTGTGTGTGTGTGTGTGTGTGTGTGTGTGTGTGTGTGTGTGTGTGTGTGTGTGTGTGTGTGAAAGTGTGTACAGTATGTGTCTGTTCGTAAGCGTGTGTGTGTGTGTGTGTGTGTGTGTGTGTGTGTGTGTGTGTGTGTGTGTGTGTGTGTGTGTGTGTGTGTGTGTGTGTGTGTGTGTGTGTGTGTGTGTGTGTGTGTGTGTGTGTTACTGCTTCGTTAATAGGGTGTTGTGGAGGAGTAGAGTGGTATTGAACTATTGCTATTGCTTTATTCTAGTTCTAGCTAAGTACTGTAGTACCAAATGCTTTATATTCTAGTTCCAGCTAAGTACTGTAGTACCAAATGCTTTATATTCTAGTTCTGGCTAAGTACTGTAGTACCAAATGGTTTAG
>NC_060193.1:7624799-7629799 GCF_021184085.1 Oncorhynchus gorbuscha
CCGATGTATGGGTCCTGGTCAAATGTAGTGCACTATATAGGGAAAAGGGTGTCATTTGAGACACAATCCTAGAGAGCGTGACCTCGACATAAGGGGATGGAGGAATTCTACATAGCCTGGTAGTCAGTAGAGTTCTCCATAGCCTGGCCGTCAGTAGAGTTCTCCATAGCCTGGTAGTCAGTAGAGTTCTCCATAGCCTGGCCGTCAGTAGAGTTCTCCATAGCCTGGCCGTCAGAGAGTTCTCCATAGCCTGGCCGTCAGTAGAGTTCTCCATAGCCTGGCCGTCAGTAGAGTTCTCCATAACCTGGCCGTCAGTAGAGTTCTCCATAGCCTGGTAGTCAGTAGAGTTCTCCATAGCCTGGCCGTCAGTAGAGTTCTCCATAGCCTGGCCGTCCGTAGAGTTCTCCATAGCCTGGCCGTCAGTAGAGTTCTCCATAGCCTGGCCGTCAGTAGAGTTCTCCATAGCCTGGCCGTCAGTAGAGTTCTCCATAGCCTGGCAGTCAGTAGAGTTCTCCATAGCCTGGCCGTCAGTAGAGTTCTCCATAGCCTGGCCGTCAGTAGAGTTCTCCATAGCCTGGCCGTCAGTAGAGTTCTCCATAGCCTGGTAGTCAGTAGAGTTCTCCATAGCCTGGCCGTCAGTAGAGTTCTCCATAGCCTGGCCGTCAGTAGAGTTCTCCATAGCCTGGCAGTCAGTAGAGTTCTCCATAGCCTGGCCGTCAGTAGAGTTCTCCATAGCCTGGCCGTCAGTAGAGTTCTCCATAGCCTGGTAGTCAGTAGAGTTCTCCATAGCCTGGCCGTCAGTAGAGTTCTCCATAGCCTGGCAGTCAGTAGAGTTCTCCATAGTCTGGTAGTCAGTAGAGATGGTCATTTCACACACATTAGTGATACGTAAACAATGGGTGGTGCACACACACACACATCCTCCACCTCTACAGTGGTGTGTGTGAGCAGCAGTACGTACCATCAGCCCTGTCCAGCCCTCTTCACCTGTGGTATAACCCTGCTAGACAGTCCTTTATGTTTAACTCTGATAGACAGTCCTCTGTGGTTCAACCCTGATAGACAGTCCTCTGTGGTTCAACCCTGCTAGACAGTCCTCTGTGGTTCAACCCTGATAGCTAGTCCTCTGTGGTTCAACCCTGATAGCTAGTCCTCTATGATGGACCCTGATAGACGGTCCTCTGTGGTAGAACCCTGCTAGACAGTCCTCTATGATGGACCCTGATAGCTAGTCCTCTGTGGTTCAACCCTGATATACAGTCCTCTGTGGTTTAACCCTGATAGACAGTCCTCTGTGGTTGAACCCTGCTAGACAGTCCTCTATGTTTAACTCTGATAGACAGTCCTCTGTGGTTCAACCCTGATAGACAGTCCTCTATGTTTAACTCTGATAGACAGTCCTCTATGTTTAACCCTGATAGACAGTCCTCTGTGGTTCAACCCTGCTAGACAGTCCTCTGTGGTTCAACCCTGATAGCTAGTCCTCTGTGGTTCAACCCTGATATACAGTCCTCTGTGGTTTAACCCTGATAGACAGTCCTCTGTGGTTGAACCCTGATAGACAGTCCTCTATGTTTAACCCTGATAGACAGTCCTCTGTGGTTGAACCCTGATAGACAGTCCTCTGTGGTAGAACCCTGCTAGACAGTCCTCTGTGGTAGAACCCTGATAGACAGTCCTCTGTGGTTCAACCCTGGTAGCTAGTCCTCTGTGATTGAACCCTGCTAGACAGTCCTCTGTGGTTGAACCCTGCGAGACAGTCCTCTGTGATTGAACCCTGATAGCTAGTCCTGCTAGACAGTCCTCTGTGGTTGAACCCTGACAGACAGTCCTCTGTGATTGAACCCTGACAGCTAGTCCTCTGTGGTTGAACCCTGACAGCTAGTCCTCTGTGGTTGAACCCTGACAGCTATAGAACCCTGAGTAGTCCTCTGTGGTTGAACCCTGATAGACAGTCCTCTGTGATTGAACCCTGATAGACAGTCCTCTGTGGTTGAACCCTGATAGCTAGTCCTCTGTGGTTGAACCCTGATAGACAGTCCTCTGTGGTTGAACCCTGATAGCTAGTCCTCTGTGGTTGAACCCTGATAGACAGTCCTCTGTGGTTGGACCCTGACAGCTAGTCCTCTGTGGTTGAACCCTGCTCGACAGTCCTCTGTGGTTGAACCCTGCTAGACAGTCCTCTGTGGTAGAACCCTGCTAGACAGTCCTCTGTGGTTGAACCCTGCTAGACAGTCCTCTGTGGTTGAACCCTGCTAGACAGTCCTCTGTGGTTGAACCCTGCTAAACAGTCCTCTGTGGTTGAACCCTGATAGACAGTCCTCTGTGGTTGAACCCTGATAGACAGTCCTCTGTGGTTGAACCCTGACAGCTAGTCCTCTGTGGTTGAACCCTGACAGCTAGTCCTCTGTGGTTGAACCCTGACAGCTAGTCCTCTGTGATTGAACCCTGCTAGACAGTCCTCTGTGGTAGAACCCTGCTAGACAGTCCTCTGTGGTTGAACCCTGCTAGACAGTCCTCTGTGGTTGAACCCTGCTAGACAGTCCTCTGTGATTGAACCCTGCTAGACAGTCCTCTGTGATTGAACCCTGCTAGACAGTCCTCTGTGATTGAACCCTGCTCGACAGTCCTCTGTGGTTGAACCCTGATAGCTAGTCCTCTGTGATTGAACCCTGATAGACAGTCCTCTGTGATTGAACCCTGCTAGACAGTCCTCTGTGGTTGAACCCTGATAGCTAGTACTCTGTGATTGAACCCTGATAGACAGTCCTCTGTGGTTGAACCCTGATAGACAGTCCTCTGTGGTTGAACCCTGATAGACAGTCCTCTGTGGTTGAACCCTGATAGACAGTCCTCTGTGGTTCAAACCTGATAAACAGTCCTCTGTGGTTTAACCCTGATAGACAGTCCTATGAACATGTAAACAGTCAGAACTCACATCAACTTTTTACCTTTTAATTCTTCTTCACAAGCAATGTTACGAAACGTCTTTAATATAATAATATAATAATAATAATATCTTTAGTTCTAATCCTACTGGACATTAAAACATCTGTCTTCTCTGTCTTTTTATGATAAGATGATCCCCCTCTCTCATCCATCCATCCCTCCCTCCTTCCCTCTCTCTCTCTCTATCCGCTTTCATCTAACCTCCAATCTACTCTCAATCCCATTCCGTCTGTCTGGATGGCTGGTTTATAAATGGCTCTGGCCCTGTGCAGTGGTGGCAGTGGTGTGTCTATGTAGGGGGCGTTTTGGCACAATGGCTAAAGAGCGTCTGTCATCTCTTGGCATTCACCACCGGTAGTGATGGAAGGAGGGAGGGATGGAAGGAGGAATGGAGGGATGGAGGAAGGAATGGAGGGACAGAGGAATGAATGGAGGGAGGAATGGAGAGATGGAGGGATGGGGGGATTGAAGGAGGAATTGAGGAACGGAAGGAGGGATGGAGGAATGGAGGGAGGAATGGAGAGATGGAGGAATGGATAGAGGGAGGAATGGAGAGATGGAGGGAGGGAGGAATGGAGAGATGGAGGGAGGGAGGAATGGAGAGATGGAGGGATGGAGGGAGGGAGGGATGGAGAGATGGAGGGATGGAGGGAGGAATGGAGAGATGGAGGGAGGGAGGAATGGAGAGATGGAGGGAGGGAGGAATGGAGAGATGGAGAGATGGAGGGAGGGAGGAATGGAGAGATGGAGGGAGGGAGGAATGGAGAGATGGAAGGAGGGAGGAATGGAGAGATGGAGGGAGGGAGGAATGGAGAGATGGAGGGATGGAGGGAGGGAGGAATGGAGAGATGGAAGGAGGGAGGGAGGAATGGAGAGATGGAGGGAGGGAGGAATGGAGAGATGGAGGGATGGAGGGAGGGAGGAATGGAGGGAGGGAGGAATGGAGAGATGGAGGAGGGAGGAATGGAGAGATGGAGGGATGGAGGGAGGGAGGAATGGAGGGAGGGAGGAATGGAGATGGAAGGAGGGAGGAATGGAGAGATGGAGGGAGGAGGAATGGAGGGATGGAGGGATGGAGGGAGGGAGGGAGGAATGGAGGGAGGGAGGAATGGAGAGATGGAGGGATGGAGGGAGGGAGGAATGGAGAGATGGAAGGAGGGAGGGAGGAATGGAGAGATGGAAGGAAGTATCAGGGTAAATATACGACCCTAACACTCTGGGTTTATCCCAACTGGTACCCTATTCCCTATGTGGTGGAATACTATACCACGGGCTCTGCTCTAAGGTAGTGCACTATATAGGGAATAGGGTGCCATCCCTGGTCTAAAGTAGTGCACTATATAGGGAATAGGGTGTCATTTGGGACATTCTTTGATAGAGAGCAGACAAATAGCAGGTGCTTTATTTGGCTGTCTGAACAACGCAGGCAGAGGAGAGCACTGGGTAATCTGGTCTAATGTCCCCACTAAAGAGAGGGAGGGATGTCCCTCTCTCTTTCTCTCTCTCTGTCCCTCTCTCCTTCTCTCTCTCTCTCTCTCTCTCTCTCTCTCTCTCCCTCTCTCTGTCCCTCTCTCTCTCTCTCTCTCTCTCTCTCTCTCTCTCTCTCTCTCTCTCTCTCTCTCTCTCTCTCTCTCTCTCTCTCTCTCTCTCTCTCTCTCTCTCTCTCTCTCTCTCCTCTCTCTCTCTCTCTCTCTCTCTCTCTCTCTCTCTCTCTCCCTCTCTCTCTCTCTCTCTCTCTCTCTCTCTCTCTCTCTCTCTCTCTCTCTCTCTCTCTCTCTCTCTCTCTCTCTCTGTCTCTCTCTCTCTCTCTCTCTCTCTCTCTCTCTCTCTGTCCTCTCTCTCTCTCTCTCTCTCTCTCTCTCTCTCTCTCTCTCTCTCTCTCTCTCTCTCTCTCTCTCTCTCTCTCTCTCTCTCTCTCTCTCTCTCTCTCTCTCTCTCTCTCTCTCTCTCTCTCTCTCTCTCTCTCTCTCTCTCTCTCTCTCTCTCTCTCTCTCTCTCTCTCTCTCTCTCTCTCTCTCTCTCTCTCTCTCTCTCTCTCTCTCTCTCTCTCT
>NC_060193.1:7639799-7684799 GCF_021184085.1 Oncorhynchus gorbuscha
ATTAAAACGTATCTAACTGATGGGATACACTAACACAACTGGAGAAGAGCTACCTTCCTTGCCAAATCATGACAGCTTTATCACAAATTCTATATGGACTGGTTGATTGAAGTATGGAAATAAGGGTTGGAACTCTCGTTGTTATTGGCAAGCTGGAACTCCCTCCCACGTCAACCTGCTGATTAGAAGGTCGTGTGTAGAGTGTATTTTCAACCAGTAACTATCAGGAAGTAACACGGATACAATTTTGGCACATTTTTACAGTGTTAGTTTTATCAGCTGCTGTACAATATGATACATAACACAATGTTGACTGCGCTGGCTCTTTAACTGTGTGTCTCAACTCATACTATTAAAGATTCACTATGCAGAAATCGCTCCACCATTTCCTGGTTGGATGTAAAAAAATATATATAGTTCAGCCTAATTTCAGTTTATGTGACAAAACAAGCGAGTTTTTAGTGCAGAGAATCATTGTACCATCGACACCATTGTGAAATGTATTTTATTTTCAGCTGTTTGTACAAAACCGAGAGTAAAAGACGAAAAAAAGACGAAAAAAACAAAACTTTAAGAACCAGGGACAGATCTACGACTTCTTAGAGTTGCTTTCTATGAGAATAACGGATCTATAACTCTTATTTCTACGTGTATTTGATCGGGTTGCCAAATAATTACATATTTTGCGGCTCTAAATAAATGACACCCCTTTTAAAAACGGGAGTAAAATGTGAACAGTGACAGTAAAATGTGGACAGTGATAGTAACATGTGAACAGTGATAGTAAAATGTGAACAGTGATAGTAAAATGTGAACAGTGATAGTAACATGTGAACAGTGATAGTAAAATGTGAACAGTGATAGTAAAATGTGAACAGTGATAGTAAAATGTGAACAGTGATAGTAAAATGTGAACAGTGATAGTAAAATGTGAACAGTAACAGAGATAGTAAAATGTGAACAGTGATAGTAAAATGTGGACAGTGATAGTAAATGTGAACAGTGATAGTAAAATGTGAACAGTGATAGTAAAATGTGAACAGTAACAGAGATAGTAAAATGTGAACAGTGATAGTAAAATGTGGACAGTGATAGTAAAATGTGAACAGTGATAGTAAAATGTGAACAGTGATAGTAAAATGTGAACAGTGATAGTAAAATGTGAACAGTGATAGTAAAATGTGAACAGTGATAGTAAAATGTGAACAGTGATAGTAACATGTGAACAGTGATAGTAAAATGTGAACAGTGATAGTAAAATGTGAACAGTGATAGTAAAATGTGAACAGTGATAGTAAAATGTGAACAGTGATAGTAAAATGTGAACAGTAACAGAGATAGTAAAATGTGAACAGTGATAGTAAAATGTGGACAGTGATAGTAAAATGTGAACAGTGATAGTAAAATGTGAACAGTGATAGTAACATGTGAACAGTGATAGTAAAATGTGAACAGTGATAGTAAAATGTGAACAGTGATAGTAAAATGTGAACAGTGATAGTAAAATGTGAACAGTGATAGTAAAATGTGAACAGTAACAGAGATAGTAAAATGTGAACAGTGATAGTAAAATGTGGACAGTGATAGTAAAATGTGAACAGTGATAGTAAAATGTGAACAGTGATAGTAAAATGTGAACAGTAACAGAGATAGTAAAATGTGAACAGTGATAGTAAAATGTGGACAGTGATAGTAAAATGTGAACAGTGATAGTAAAATGTGAACAGTGAACAGTGATAGTAAAATGTGAACAGTGATAGTAAAATGTGAACAGTGATAGTAAAATGTGAACAGTGATAGTAAAATGTGAACAGTGATAGTAACATGTGAACAGTGATAGTAAAATGTGAACAGTGATAGTAAAATGTGAACAGTGATAGTAAAATGTGAACAGTGATAGTAAAATGTGAACAGTGATAGTAAAATGTGAACAGTAACAGAGATAGTAAAATGTGAACAGTGATAGTAAAATGTGGACAGTGATAGTAAAATGTGAACAGTGATAGTAAAATGTGAACAGTGATAGTAAAATGTGAACAGTAACAGAGATAGTAAAATGTGAACAGTGATAGTAAAATGTGGACAGTGATAGTAAAATGTGAACAGTGATAGTAAAATGTGAACAGTGATAGTAAAATGTGAACAGTGATAGTAAAATGTGAACAGTGATAGTAAAATGTGAACAGTGATAGTAAAATGTGAACAGTGATAGTAAAATGTGAACAGTAACAGTGATAGTAAAATGTGGACAGTAACAGTGATAGTAAAATGTGGACAGTAACAGTGATAGTAAAATGTGGACAGTAACAGTGATAGTAAAATGTGAACAGTGATAGTAAAATGTGAACAGTGATAGTAAAATGTGAACAGTAACAGTGATAGTAACATGTTAACAGTAACAGTGATAGTAAAATGTGGACAGTGATAGTAAAATGTGAACAGTGATAGTAAAATGTGAACAGTAACAGTGATAGTAAAATGTGAACAGAGATAGTAAAATGTGAACAGTGATAGTAACATGTGAACAGTAACAGTGATAGTAAAATGTGAACAGTGATAGTAAAATGTGAACAGTGATAGTAAAATGTGAACAGTGATAGTAAAATGTGAACAGAGATAGTAAAATGTGAACAGAGATAGTAAAATGTGAACAGTGATAGTAACATGTGAACAGTAACAGTGATAGTAAAATGTGAACAGTGATAGTAACATGTGAACAGTAACAGTGATAGTAAAATGTGAACAGTGATAGTAAAATGTGAACAGTGATAGTAAAATGTGAACAGTGATAGTAAAATGTGAACAGTGATAGTAAAATGTGAACAGTGATAGTAAAATGTGAACAGTGATAGTAAAATGTGAACAGTGATAGTAACATGTGAACAGTGATAGTAAAATGTGAACAGAGATAGTAAAATGTGAACAGTGATAGTAAAATGTGAACAGTGATAGTAAAATGTGAACAGTGATAGTAAAATGTGAACAGTAACAGAGATAGTAAAATGTGAACAGTGATAGTAAAATGTGGACAGTGATAGTAAAATGTGAACAGTGATAGTAAAATGTGAACAGTGATAGTAAAATGTGAACAGTAACAGAGATAGTAAAATGTGAACAGTGATAGTAAAATGTGGACAGTGATAGTAAAATGTGAACAGTGATAGTAAAATGTGAACAGTGATAGTAAAATGTGAACAGTGATAGTAAAATGTGAACAGTGATAGTAAAATGTGAACAGTGATAGTAAAATGTGAACAGTGATAGTAAAATGTGAACAGTAACAGTGATAGTAAAATGTGGACAGTAACAGTGATAGTAAAATGTGGACAGTAACAGTGATAGTAAAATGTGGACAGTAACAGTGATAGTAAAATGTGAACAGTGATAGTAAAATGTGAACAGTGATAGTAAAATGTGAACAGTAACAGTGATAGTAACATGTTAACAGTAACAGTGATAGTAAAATGTGGACAGTGATAGTAAAATGTGAACAGTGATAGTAAAATGTGAACAGTAACAGTGATAGTAAAATGTGAACAGAGATAGTAAAATGTGAACAGTGATAGTAACATGTGAACAGTAACAGTGATAGTAAAATGTGAACAGTGATAGTAAAATGTGAACAGTGATAGTAAAATGTGAACAGTGATAGTAAAATGTGAACAGAGATAGTAAAATGTGAACAGAGATAGTAAAATGTGAACAGTGATAGTAACATGTGAACAGTAACAGTGATAGTAAAATGTGAACAGTGATAGTAACATGTGAACAGTAACAGTGATAGTAAAATGTGAACAGTGATAGTAAAATGTGAACAGTGATAGTAAAATGTGAACAGTGATAGTAAAATGTGAACAGAGATAGTAAAATGTGAACAGTGATAGTAAAATGTGAACAGTGATAGTAAAATGTGAACAGTGATAGTAACATGTGAACAGTGATAGTAAAATGTGAACAGTGATAGTAAAATGTGAACAGTGATAGTAAAATGTGAACAGTGATAGTAAAATGTGAACAGTGATAGTAAAATGTGAACAGTAACAGAGATAGTAAAATGTGAACAGTGATAGTAAAATGTGGACAGTGATAGTAAAATGTGAACAGTGATAGTAAAATGTGAACAGTGATAGTAAAATGTGAACAGTAACAGAGATAGTAAAATGTGAACAGTGATAGTAAAATGTGGACAGTGATAGTAAAATGTGAACAGTGATAGTAAAATGTGAACAGTGATAGTAAAATGTGAACAGTGATAGTAAAATGTGAACAGTGATAGTAAAATGTGAACAGTGATAGTAAAATGTGAACAGTGATAGTAAAATGTGAACAGTAACAGTGATAGTAAAATGTGGACAGTAGCAGTGATAGTAAAATGTGGACAGTAACAGTGATAGTAAAATGTGGACAGTAACAGTGATAGTAAAATGTGAACAGTGATAGTAAAATGTGAACAGTGATAGTAAAATGTGAACAGTAACAGTGATAGTAACATGTTAACAGTAACAGTGATAGTAAAATGTGGACAGTGATAGTAAAATGTGAACAGTGATAGTAAAATGTGAACAGTAACAGTGATAGTAAAATGTGAACAGAGATAGTAAAATGTGAACAGTGATAGTAACATGTGAACAGTAACAGTGATAGTAAAATGTGAACAGTGATAGTAAAATGTGAACAGTGATAGTAAAATGTGAACAGTGATAGTAAAATGTGAACAGAGATAGTAAAATGTGAACAGAGATAGTAAAATGTGAACAGTGATAGTAACATGTGAACAGTAACAGTGATAGTAAAATGTGAACAGTGATAGTAACATGTGAACAGTAACAGTGATAGTAAAATGTGAACAGTGATAGTAAAATGTGAACAGTGATAGTAAAATGTGAACAGTGATAGTAAAATGTGAACAGAGATAGTAAAATGTGAACAGTGATAGTAACATGTGAACAGTAACAGTGATAGTAAAATGTGAACAGTGATAGTAACATGTGAACAGTAACAGTGATAGTAAAATGTGAACAGTGATAGTAACATGTGGACAGTGATAGTAACATGTGAACAGTGATAGTAACATGTGAACAGTGATAGTAACATGTGAACAGTGATAGTAACATGTGAACAGTGATATTAATGAGAAAGACGTATCTGTTTCGGTAGCCGAGTCTCAAACGGCACTAAACAGTCCTTCGTTTAGCAAATCACTTCACAACTCCAGTAAAACATACTTTTTTTTCAGTTTAGACAGAAAAGAGACCGAACCATTTGATTTTAGTTGTCCAGTGTGCTAACTGGCTCTAATGTGCGAGGTAGCCAGTGTGTTTATAGTTTCAGAAATGTATAATGAGAAAGAGGCTTGTGGAAAAGGCAACTCCCTCGCGAACGTCTCATCATTAAAGGGATAGTTAACAAAAAATGCAATGTGATCTTTTTTCATTTTTTTTCATTAGGCTAGGAGTGTGTACAAACAATACACATACTTTTGAAATGAACCGTTCTGTCTAAGTAAAGAAACTTCCTTACCAAAATAGCATGCAAATTGTGTAAACAAAAGATTAGAATGTTTTCAAACAGTAAGTGTTAAAAATGTACACTAATGTACACTAATGTACACTAATGTACACTAATGTGAACCATTTGAACCATTTGTGAGTGTAACAGAGCATTTTATTTTTTGGACAAGTGGGCAAGTTTGGGCAAGTGACTATGACCTTTGGGCAAGTTGCTCTGACCTTTCGGCAAGTGACTATGACCTTTGGGCAAGTGACCATGACCTTTGGGCAAGTGACTCTGACCTTTCTGACCTTTGGGCAAGTGACCATGACCTTTGGGCAAGTGACTCTGACCTTTGGGCAAGTGACTCTGACCTTTCGGCAAGTGACTATGACCTTTGGGCAAGTGACCATGACCTTTGGGAAAGTGACTCTGACCTTTGGGCAAGTGACTCTGACCTTTGGGCAAGTGACCATGACCTTTGGGCAAGTGACTATGACCTTTGGGCAAGTGACTATGACCTTTGGACAAGTGACTATGACCTTTGGGCAAGTGACTCTGACTTTTTTGCAAGTGACTATGACCTTTGGGCAAGTTGCTCTGACCTTTCGGCAAGTGACTATGACCTTTGGGCAAGTTGCTCTGACCTTTCGGCAAGTGACTATGACCTTTGGGCAAGTGACTCTGACCTTTGGGCAAGTGACTCTAACCTTTGGGCAAGTGACTATGACCTTTGGGCAAGTGACTATGACCTTTGGGCAAGTGACTATGACCTTTGGGCAAGTGACTCTGACCTTTGGGCAAGTGACTATGACCTGTTTGAGAGCTCAATGTCAACCCTTCTTTAATCTAATCCAGGTAGCGCGGGCCATTGTCTACTTTGTAGCGATGATCTACATGTTCCTGGGGATGTCCATCATAGCTGATAGATTCATGTCTTCTATAGAGGTGAGAATTCAATTTTCTATTCTGCTTTGAGAACACACACACCTGCACGTTTTTACATTTGAGTCATTTAGCAGATGCTCTTATCCAGAGCGTCTTACACTAGTGCGAGCAGACATTCTCGTTCTTTCTTTGGGAATCGAACCCACAACCCTGGCATTGCAAGTGCCGTGCTCTACTAACTGAGCCACAATACAGTTGATTGAGCCACTCAATCAACTGTATTTTGCTCTACTGTATTTTACACTACTGTATTCTACTCTACTGTATTCTAATCTACTGTATTCTATTCTATTACACTCTACTGTATTCTATTCTACTGTATTCTACTCTATTGTATTCTATTCTATTACACCCTACTGTATTCTATTATATTACACTCTACTGTATTCTATTCTACTGTATTTTACTCTACTGTATTCTATTCTACTGTATTCTACTCTACTGTATTCTAATCTACTGTATTCTATTATACTGTATTCTATTCTGTTACACTCTACTGTGTTCTATTCTACTGTATTCTATTATATTACACTCTACTGTATTCTATTCTACTGTATTCTATTCTATTACACTCTACTGTGTTCTATTCTACTGTATTCTATTATATTACACTCTACTGTATTCTATTCTACTGTATTCTACTCTATTGTATTCTATTCTATGACACTCTACTGTATTCTATTCTACTGTATTATATTATATTACACTCTACTGTATTCTATTATATTACACTCTACTGTATTCTTTTCTACTGTATTCTACTCTATTGTATTCTATTCTATTACACTCTACTGTATTCTCTTATATTACACTCTACTGTATTCTCTTATATTACACTCTACTGTATTCTATTATATTACACTCTACTGTATTCTATTCTACTGTATTCTATTATATTACACTCTACTGTATTCTATTCTACTGTATTCTACTCTATTGTATTCTATTCTATTACACTCTACTGTATTCTATTCTACTGTATTCTCTTATATTACACTCTACTGTATTATCTTATATTACACTCTACTGTATTCTATTCTATTGTATTACACTCTACTGTATTCTTTTCTACTGTATTCTACTCTACTGTATTCTCTTATATTACACTCTACTGTATTCTATTCTATTGTATTACACTCTACTGTATTATTTTCTATTACACTCTACTGTATTCTATTATATTACACTCTACTGTATTCTATTCTACTGTATTCTATTCTATTACACTCTACTGTATTCTACTCTACTGTATTGTAATAGGCTCTACTGTATTCTATAATATAATAAATACAGTAGTGTAGAGTAGAATATAAAACAGTACAGTTGAATACAGTAGAATAGATTACAGAAGAGTAGAGTAGAATACAGTAGAGTGTAATAGAATATAGTACAGTATAATATAATACAGTAGAGTACAATAAAGTAGGGTAGCCTAGTGGTTAGAGCATTGGACGAGTAACCGGAAGGTTGCAAGTTCAATCCCCCAAGCTGACAAGGTACAATTCTGTCGTTCTGCCCCTGAACAGGCAGTTAACCCACTGTTCCCAGGCCGTCATTGAAAATAATTATTTGTTCTTAAGGGACTTGCCTAGTTAAATAAAATGTAAAAAAATTATACTCTACACTACTGTATTATACTATACTCTACTCTACTGTATTTATTATATTATACTCTACACTACTGTATTATATTATATTCTACTCTACTGTACTATATTATACTCTACTGTATTATATTCTACTCAACAGTACTGTATTATATTATACTCTACTGTATTATATTCTACGCTACTCTACTGTATTATATTATATTCTACTCCACTGTATTATATTATACTCTACTGTATTATATTCTACTCAACAGTACTGTATTATATTATACTCTACTGTATTATATTCTACGCTACTCTACTGTATTTATTATATTATACTCTACACTACTGTATTGTATTATATTCTACTCTACTGTACTATATTCTACTCTACTGTATTATATTATACTCTACTGTATTATATTCTACTCAACAGTACTGTATTATATTCTACTCTACTGTATTATATTCTACTCTACTGTACTATATTCTACTCTACTGTATTATATTCTACTCAACAGTACTGTATTATATTCTACTCTACTGTATTATATTCTACTCTACACTACTGTATTTATTATATTATACTCTACACTACTGTATTATATTATACTCTACTTTATTATATTATTCTCTACTGTATTATATTATACTCTACTGTATTATATTCTACTCTACACTACTGTATTTATTATATTATACTCTACACTACTGTATTATATTATACTCTACTTTATTATATTATTCTCTACTGTATTATATTATACTCTACTGTATTATATTCTATTCTTCTCTACTCTACTATATTCTACTCTACTCTACTATAGTCTACTCTACTGGACTGTATTATACTCTACACTACTGTATTATATTATCTTCTACTGTATTATATTATTCTCTATTGTATTCTATTATATTCTATTATATTATATTCTACTCTACTATATTCTACTCTACTCTACTTATTCTACTTTACTCTACTGTATTATACTCTGCTCTACTGTATTATACTCTACTGTATTCTACCCTACTGTATTATACTCTACTCTACTGTATTCTATTTTACTCTACTGTATTCTACTCTACTGTATTATACTCTGCTATACTGTATTATATTCTACTGTATTCTACCCTACTGTATTATACTCTGCTCTACTGTATTATACTCTACTGTATTCTACTCTACCCTACTGTATTTTATTCTACTCTACTTTACTGTATTATATTCTACTCTGCTCTACTGTATTCCATTCTATTCTACTCTACCCTACTGTATTTTATTCTACTCTACTTTACTGTATTATATTCTACTCTGCTCTACTGTATTCTATTCTATTCTACTCTGCTGTATTCTACTCTACTCTACTGTATTCTATTCTACTCTACTGTATTTTATTCTACTCTACTGTATTCTATTCTACTCTATTCTGCTGTATTCTACTCTACTCTACTGTATTCTATTCTACTCTACTGAATTTTATTCTACTCTACTGTATTCTATTCTACTCTACTCTGCTGTATTCTACTCTACTCTACTGTATTCTATTCTACTCTACTGTATTTTATTCTACTCTACTGTATTCTATTCTACTCTACTCTACTGTATTCTACTCTACTCTACTGTATTCTACTCTACTCTACTGTATTCTACTCTACTCTGCTGTATTCTACTCTACTCTACTGTATTCTACTCTACTCCACTGTATTCTACTCTACTCTGCTGTATTCTACTTGACTCTGCTGTATTCTACTCTACTCTGCTGTATTCTACTCTACTCTACTGTATTCTACTCTACTCTGCTGTATTCTATTCTACTCTACTGTATTTTATTCTACTCTACTCTACTGTATTCTACTCTACTCTGCTGTATTCTACTCTACTCTACTGTATTCTACTCTACTCTACTGTATTCTACTCTACTCTACTGTATTCTACTCTACTCCACTGTATTCTACTCTACTCTGCTGTATTCTACTCGACTCTGCTGTATTCTACTCTACTCTGCTGTATTCTACTCTACTCTACCGTATTCTACTCTACTCTGCTGTATTCTATTCTGCTCTACTGTATTCTACTCTACTCTACTGTATTCTATTCTACTCTACTGTATTTTATTCTACTCTACTGTATTCTATTCTACTCTACTCTACTGTATTCTACTCTACTCTACTGTATTCTACTCTACTCTGCTGTATTCTACTCTACTCTGCTGTATTCTACTCTACTCTACTGTATTGTACTCTACTCTACCATATTCTACTCTGTTCTGTTGTATTCTCCTCTCCTCCAGGTGATAACCTCTCAGGAGAAAGAGATCACCATAAAGAAGTGGAACGGGGAGACAACCACAGCTACAGTGAGGATCTGGAATGAGACCGTGTCTAACCTCACTCTCATGGCTCTGGGGTCATCTGCTCCTGAGATACTGCTCTCTGTTATAGAGGTACACATTCTCATGGCTCTGGGGTCATCCGCTCCTGAGATACTGCTCTATGTTATAGAGGTACACATTCTCATGGCTCTGAGGTCATCCGCTCCTGAGATACTGCTCTCTGTTATAGAGGTACACGTTCTTGAGGAAGTTCTCAAACCCCAAGTTGAAACTGTTGTACTTGGTAGCATGTGGAAGTTTTAATTAGATTCAGAAGAGACAACGACATTCTCCCAGGTTCCGGTCTCATGTTTTCTTCTTGTCCACCAGGTGTGTGGCCACGGCTTCGAGGCTGGTTCTCTGGGTCCCTCCACCATTGTGGGCAGTGCTGCTTTTAACATGTTTATCATCATCGCCCTGTGTGTCTATGTGGTTCCTGACGGAGAGACCAGGAAGATTAAACATCTCCGTGTGTTTTTCGTGACGGCGGCGTGGAGTGTGTTTGCATACATCTGGCTGTATCTTATCCTGTGTGTGTTCTCTCCTGGAGAGGTGGAAGTCTGGGAGGCCGTGGTCACCTTTCTGTTCTTCCCCCTGTGAGTACTAGACACACACACACGCGCACACACAGAAACGTACACACACACGGATACGTACACACATACACATGCACCCACACACACGGAAATATACACACACACACGCGCACACGCACACACACACACACACACACACACACACACACACACACACACACACACACACACACACACACACACACACACACACACACACACACACACACACACACACACACACACACACTCCTCACACCCACCTCTTCCTCTCCCTCCACTCTCCCAGCTGCGTGGTCCAGGCGTGGGTGGCCGATCGACGATTGCTCTTCTACAAGTACGTCCGCAAGCGTTACCGTGCCGACAAGCACAGAGGCATCATCGTTGAGACGGAGGTAGGGATGGACGGAGGGATGGGAGGAGGAGGAGGAGGAGGAGGAGGGATGGGTGGGTTCACTAAGATGGACATGATGGAGCTGGACGGACAGGTGGTGGAGGGATGGAGGGATGGAGGGATGCTGGAGGACGGAGGACAAGAAGGGAGGAGGGATCTGGAGGACGTGGCCAGGAGAGACATGGCGAGGACCCTGAAGGAGCTGAAAGCCAGACACCCTGACAGAGACACAGAGCAGCTTATAGAGATGGCCAACTACCAGGTACACAGCTTATAAAGGCTTCATAGAGCATTCATAAGCACTTCATAAGCACTGCCATGGTGCTACACAAGTCATGTATCAGAATACTGTACTGTGTTCATCTTCAAATGTAAAGACATTACTGACAGTGGTGATAATGTAGCGTTCATAAAGTCTTCATATGCATGACTTGGAGAGTTCATAAAGTCTTCATATGCATGACATAGAGAGTTCATAAAGTCTTCATATGCATGACATAGAGAGTTAATAAAGTCTTCATATGCATGACATAGAGAGTTAATAAAGTCTTCATATGCATGAAATAGAGAGTTCATAAAGTCTTCATATGCATGACATAGGGAGTTCATAAAGTCTTCATATACATGATTCATAGAGAGTTCATAAAGTCTTCATATGCATGACATAGAGAGTTCATAGTATAACAGCTGGTGTAATCTCACTGTCCGGTCAGGTGTTGGTCCAGCAACAGAAGAGCCGAGCGTTCTACCGTATCCAGGCAACCAGGATGATGATCGGAGCAGGCAACATCCTGAAGAAGCATGCTGCTGACCAGGCTAGGAAGGTACAGGCTGTCCACTGCGCCTTTTCCCAAACCAATGTTTCACAAACCTTTTTTTCTCTGATTTGTGTTTGTCCTGATCATATCTGAATGGTGGCTATGAATTTTGAACTTAAACCCAAATTGTAATGAAATAACTTATCAATGGAATATACTCAAAGGCAGCAGCATGTCACTCATCGATCAAACTCTCTACATCCCTTCTGCTCCAGGTGGTGAGCAGCCAGGAGCCCCAGCTGCAGGAAGACGACCCCCACACGACCCGGATGGAGTTTCAACCCTCCCACTACCAGTGCTTCGAGAACTGTGGCTCACTCAAACTGACCGTGGCCCGACATGGCGGAGACCCTGGAGCTTCTGTTAAGGTAAGGTGAGGAGGTGGAGGAGAAGAGGGAGGGAGGAGGAGAGTAGGGGGGAGGAGAAAGAAGGAGAGGATGCTTGATGACATCTCTTTTCTCTCTATTTCTGACTCTTTCTACCCTTCTCTCTCTCCCCCTTCCATCTCCCCCTCTCCTTCCCCCTCCCTTTCTTCCTCCCTCCTTCCCTCCCCCTACTTCTCTCCCTCTCCTATCCTCTTCCCTCTCCTCCCCCGCTCTCCTCCCCTTCCCTCTCCTCCTCTCTCCCCTCCTCCCCCCTCCTCCTCCTCTCCCCTTCCTTCCCCCTCTCCTTCCCCCCTTTCTTCCTCCCTCCTTCCCTCCCCCCCTACTTCTCTCCCTCTCCTCTCCCCTCCCCTCCTCCCCCCCCCCCTCCCCCCTCCTCCCCCTTTCCACCTCTCCTCCCCTCTCCTCTCCTCCCACCTCCTCCTCCTCCTCCTCCTCCTCCCTCTCCCCCTTCCTTCCCCCTCTCCTTCCCCCTTTCTTCCTCCCTCCTTCCCTCCCCCTACTTCTCTCCCTCTCCTCTCCCCTTCCCTCTCCCCCTCTCCTCCCCTTCCCTCTCCTCCTCTCTCCCATCCTCCTCCTCCTCCTCTCCCCCTTCCCCCCCTCTCATCCCCCCCTTTCTTCCTCCCTCCTTCCCTCCCCCTACTTCTCTCCTCTCCTCTCCTCTCCCCCCCTCTCCCCCCTCTCCTCCCCTTCCCTCTCCTCCTCCTCTCTTCCCTCTTCCTCCTCCTCCTCCTCCCCCCTTCCTTCCCCCTCTCCTCCCCTCTCTCCTCCCCTCTCTTCCTCCTCCTCCTCCTCTCCCCCCACCTCTCCCCCACCTCTCCTCCCCCTCTCCTCCTCCTCCTCTCTCCCCTCCTCCTCCTCCTCTCTCCCCTCCTCCTCCTCTCCCCCTTCCTTCCCCTTCTCCTTCAGGTGGACTACCGTACAGAAGACGGCACAGCCAACGCCGGTTCAGACTATGAATTCGCTGAAGGGACCCTCCTCTTCAAGCCGGGCGAGACCCTGAAAGAGATAACTGTGGGCATCATAGACGACGACATCTTCGAAGAGGATGAGCACTTCTATGTCCACCTCAGTAACCCTCGTGTGGTTGGCTACGACCCGTTGGAGACAAACTCAAACTCCTCCCCCAAGGCGGTGCTCGGTGACGGCCACACGGCGACGGTGACCATCTACGACGACGATCACGCGGGGATATTTTCGTTTGAGATCGACGCCCTGCGGGTGAGCGAGAGTGTTGGGGTCATGGAGGTCAAGGTTCAGAGGACGTCGGGGGCTCGGGGGCTGGTGGTGGTGCCTTACAGGACCGTAGACGGGACAGCCCGGGGTGGAGAGGATTTCGAAGAGGTGTCTGGGAATCTGGAGTTCCAGAACGACGAGACGATGTGAGTGCCTGTTCCTTTTCCATGATCGTCTGCTTTTCTTTCAATCTCAATTCTATCACTGTACAGTCAAAGAGTGATGAATGACAGCGCTGTGTGTCAGTGTTTGACAGTCAGTATGTGTGTGTACGTGCATTACCAGCTGATACCAGACATGCTGTGGGACGACAAGGGCACAAGGTGTGTGTGGGGGTCTTTGATGCAGCATTTGCATGGCTGAAGTCAAAACGTCAGTTTATAGATTTCAAATAAGGGTTCAAAAAAGTGTACAAAATTTGCTCAGATGTTTCTGTTTGTGTGTGTGGGTATGTGTGTGTTATTTCAAGTGTGCGTGTGTGTGTGTGTGTGTGTGTGTGTTTGCTGGGATAAAAAATGTAGATATTGATGACTAAATGAGGGTGTGAATTAGAGAGCAATATTGATTGATTTGAGCTGAGGATGAAAGGAAGCCAGGAAGAGAAAAAGGATGAACAGAAAGGAGAGACGTCTTTGTAGATACTGTTGTTGGTGGGAAAGGGGAGATGGAGGGAGGGAGGGAGGGAGGGAGGAAGGAAGGAGGGAGGGAGGGAGGGAAGGAGGAAGGGAGGGAGGGAGGGAGGGAGGGAAGGAGGGAAGGAGGGAAGGAGGGAAGGAGGGAAGGAGGGAGGGAGGGAGGGAGGGAGGGAGGGGAGGGAAGGAGGGGAGGGAGGAGGGAGGGAGGGAGGGAGGGAGGGAGGGAGGGAGGGAGAGAGGGAGGGAAGGAGGGAGGAGGGAGGGAGGGAGGGGGAGGGAAGGAGGGAGGGAGGGAGGGAGGGAGGGAGGGAAGGGGAAGGGAAGGAGAAGGGAAGGAGGGAGGGAGGGAGGGAGGGAAGGAGGGAGGGAGGGAAGGAGAAGGGAAGGAGGGAGGGAGGGAACCCCCCTGGATTCAAGCTTACAGTATCTACATTCTCTCTCTCTACTTCCTCTCCCCTTGTATCCCTCCCTCTCTCTCTCTACTTCCTCTCCCCTTGTATCCCTCCCTCTCTCTACTTCCTCTCCCGCTTCTATCACCCTCTCTCTCTCTACTTCCTCTCCCCCTTCTATCCCTCCCTCTCTCTACTTCCTCTCCCCCTTCTATCCCCCTCTCTCTCTCTACTTCCTCTCCCCTTCTATCCCTCTCTCTCTACTTCCTCTCCCCCTTCTATCCCTCTCTCTCTCTCTACTTCCTCTCCCCCTTCTATCTCTCTCTCTCTCTACTTCCTCTCCCCTTCTATCCCTCTCTCTCTACTTCCTCTCCCCCTTCTATCCCTCTTTCTCTCTCTACTTCCTCTCCCCTTCTATCCCTCTCGCTCTCTCGACTTCCTCTCCCCCTTCTATCCCTCCCTCTCTCGACTTCCTCTCCCCCTTCTATCCCTCCCTCTCTACTTCCTCTCCCCTTCTATCCCTCCCTCTCTCTACTTCCCCCCTCCCCTCCCTTCTATCCCTCCCCCTCTATCCCTCCCTACTTCCTCTCCCCCTTCTATCCTCTCCTCTCTTCCTCTCCCCCTTCTATCCCTCCCTCCCCCTTCTTCTTTCTCCCTTTTTCTTTCTTTCTTTCTTTCCCCTTCTATCCCTCCCTCTTTCTTTCTTTCTTTCTTTTTCTTTCTTTCTTTCTCTCTCTCTTTCTGTTCTCACTGCTCTTTCTTTCTCTGTCAGGGTTTGGTCCAAGGTGCTTCCTGTCTGAGATGAGGTTAATGGGGGAGAGGGAAGGTCTATTGGAGGGAAGGAGGACTAGAGCTCTTGTGCCAGTCTCAGTTCTCACTAGGGCAGAACTTTCTTTCTCTGTCAGGGTTTGGTCCAAGGTGCTTCCTGTCTGAGATGAGGTTAATGGGGAGAGGGGAGAGAGAGGAGTGGGAGGGTGGGTGAGTGGGTGGGTGAGAGGGTGGAGAGGAGTGGGGAGAGTGGGTGGGAGTGTGGGTGGGTGAGTGGGTGGGAGAGAGAGGAGGAGGAGAGAGGAGGAGAGAGGAGGAGGAGAGAGGAGAGAGAGGAGGAGTAGAGAGAGAGAGAAGCAAGAGAAGGAGCGTGGGTGATAAATGAAACATCCAGGGTGGGTGGGTGGGTGTGTGGGTGGGTGTGGGTGGGTGGGTGGGTGGGTGGGTGTGTGTGGGTGGGTGGGTGGTGGGTGGGTGTGTGTGTGTGGGTGGGTGGGTGGGTGGGTGGGTGTGTAATTCACAGATTTTCAAGGAGATTTATTTTTCACCTCTCAATAGGGAAGGCGAAGGGCACACACATACACCGCCCCTCCACACACACACACACACACACACACACACACACACACACACACACACACACACACACACACACACACACACACACACACACACACACACACACACACACACACACACACACACACACACACGCAGACAGACCACAGGAGGACATGTGGGAAAGGACGAGACGTGGAAGAGTGTGTGTGTGTTTGGCAGAGTGTGTGTGTGTTTGTGTTTGTCAGTGTGTGTGTGTTTGGCAGAGTGTGTGTGTGTGTTTGGCAGAGTGTGTGTGTATGTGTGCAGAGTGTGTGTGTGTGTGTTTGGCAGAGTGTGTGTGTGTGTGTGTTTGGCAGAGTGTGTGTGTGTGTGTGTGTGTGTGTTTGGCAGAGTGTGTGTGGTGCTGAAGGTGTGTCTGGAAATAGAACAGGACTCTCCCCAGGCTATTCATTAAAAGATCTGTGGATACACCCATTCAACATCACACACACACACACACACACACACACACACACACACACACACACACACACACACACACACACACACACACACACACACACACACACACACACACACACACACACACACACACACACACACACACACACACACACACACACACACACACACACACGCATCCTAACCCTCTTAAACCTATCTTAAACCTAAACCTAACTCCTAACCCTAAACTTAATCTTAACCCTAACACTAATTCTAACCTTAACAATAATCCCCCAAGAAATAGCATTTGACCTTGTGGGGACTAACAACATGTCCCCAGTTGCTCAAATTCGGTTTATTTACTATTTTTGTGGAGACTTCTGGTTTTTAAATTCTTAAACACAAATACATTTTCCCCTTTCCGTCTTACTTTCTTTCTGTCTTTCTTTCTTTCTCATTTCTCTCCCTCTTTATCTCTCTCTTTCTCTCTCTCTCTTTCTCTCTCTCTTTCTTCTCTCTTTCTCTCTCTCTCTCTCTCCCTCTCTCTCTCTCTCTCTCTCTCTCTCTCTTTCTCTCCCTCTTTATCTCGCTCTTTCTCTTTCTCTCTCTCTCTCTGTCTCTCTCTCTCTCTTTCTCTCTCTCTCTTTCTCTCTCTCTCTCTCTCTCTCTCTCTCTCTCTCTCTCTCTCTCTCTCTCTCTCTCTCTCTCTCTCTCTCTCTCTCTCTCTCTCTCTCTCTCTCTCTCTCTCTCTCTCTCTCTCTCTCTCTCTCTCTCTCTCTCTCTGTCTCTCTCAGTTCAATTCAATTTCAATTCAATGTAAGTGCTTTATTGGCATGGGCAACATATGACTAAACACTCTCTTCTCCACTGGGGCACTGGTGTAAATCTTTTTTTCCTTTTTAATTATTCCACCTAGACCATTCTGATAATCTATTTACATGTTTATTCCACCTAGACCAGTCTGATAATCTATTTACATGTTTATTCCACCTAGACCAGTCTGATAATCTATTTACATGTTTATTCCACCTAGACCAGTCTGATAATCTGCTTGTTTTATAATTCTTTGTGGATCTGTGATCTGATCTGAGGGAAATGTCTCTGATATGGATGCATTATCGCTCTGCATTTGGTGTTTTACACAGAGGACATTTTTGCAGAATTCTGCAAGCAGGCCTTCTGAGTGGCGCAGTGGTCTAAGGCACTGCATCACAGTGCTAGCTGTGCCACTAGATATTCTGGGTTCCAATCCAGGCTCTGTCGCAGCTGGCCGCGACTGGGAGACCCATGGGGCGGCACACAATTGGCCCAGTGTCGTCTGGGTTAGGGGAAGGTTTGGACGGCAGGGATATGCTTGTCCCAACGCGCACTAGCGATTCCTGTGGGGGGCCGGGCACAGTGCACGCTGACCAGGTCGCCAGGTGTACAGTGTTTCCTCCGACACATTGGTACGGCTGGCTTCCGGGTTAAGTGGGCATTGTGTCAAGAAGCAGTGCGGCTTGGTTGGGTTGTGTTTCGGGGGACATTCGGCTCTCGACCTTCGCCTCTCCCGAGTCCGTACGGGAGTTGCAGCGATGAGACAACACTGTAACTACCAATTGGATACCATGGTGGGACAAGACTGTAACTACCAATTGGATACCATGGTGGGACAAGACTGTAACTACCAATAGGATACCATGGTGGGACAAGACTGTAACTACCAATTGGATACCATGGTGGGACAAGACTGTAACTACCAATTGGATACCATGGTGGGACAAGACTGTAACTACCAATTGGATACCATGGTGGGACAAGACTGTAACTACCAATTGGATACCACAAAATTAAGGGGAAAAACAATACAAATTATTCTGCATGAAGAGTCTCAATTTGGTGTTTGTCCCATTTTGTGAAGTCTTGGTGGGTGAGCGGACCCCAGCACTCACAACCACGAAGGGAAATGGGTTCCATAACTGATTCAAGTAATTTTAGCCAGATCCTAATTGGTATGTTGAATTTTATGTTCCTTTTGATGGCATCGAAGGCCCTTCTTGCCTTGTCTCTCAGATCGTTCACAGCTTTGTGGAAGTTACCTGTGGCGCTGATGTTTAGGCCGAGGTATGTATAGTTTTTTGTGTGCTCTAGGGCAACGGTGTCTAGATGGAATTTGTATTTGTGGTCCTGGCGACTGGACCTTTTTTGGAACACCATTATTTTGGTCTTACTGAGATTTACTGTCAGGGCCCAGGTCTGGCAGAATCTGTGCAGAATATCTAGGTGCTGCTGTAGGCCCTCCTTGGTTGGTGACAGAAGCACCTGATCATCAGAAAACAGTAGACATTTGACTTCAGATTCTTGTAGGGTGAGGCCGGGTGCTGCAGACTGTTCTAGTGCCCTCGCCAATTTGTAGATATATACGTTGAAGAGGGTGGGGCTTAAGCTGCATCCCTGTCTCATCCCCCTGCCCTTTGGAAAGAAATGTGTGTTTTTTGCTCATTTTAACCACACACGTGTTATTTGTGTACATGGATTTTATGCTATCGTATGTCCCCCCCCCCAAGAATGGCAAGAAAATATATCTCACCAAGTTCTAGCAAACATATAGTTCTCAGAACGTTATCTGCTAGCTGGGTCTGGTGTCTAGCAGATGTGTAACTGTGAGAGCAAGAGAGAGAGGGAGAGAGGGAGAAAAAAGAGAGAGAGAGAGAGGAGAAAAAAGAGAGAGAACTTTAAATTGCTCAGTGTTGCATAAATGTTTAACAAGCTGTGTAAAGTTATAAACTTTATGTGGCTGAGTTGCATAAATGTTTAACAAGTTGCGTAAAGTTATAATCTTTTTAAGCGTCCGCCATAGATGAGGACATCAAATAAATTATTCAGTGTTGTTCGCCGAGTGTGAGTGTGTCTGTGTTTAACGGAAGGAGAGAGAGGGTGCGTGTGTGTGTGTGTGTGTGTGTGTGTGTGTGTGTGTGTGTGTGTGTGTGTGTGTGTGTGTGTGTGTGTGTGTGTGTGTGTGTGTGTGTGTGTGTGTGTGTGTGTGTGTGTGTGTGTGTGTGTGTGAGAGGGGGGCGGGGCGGGGTCTAGATATGTGTGAGCGATGCTTTCTACTGTTTTATTCATCAACCGTTCTCCCTCATTATCTCTCTCCTTCTCTCTTTAATTCTCCCTCATTACATCTCTTCTTCTCTCTTTAATTCTCCCTCATTATCTCTCTTCTTCTCTCTTTAATTCTCCCTCATTACATCTCTTCTTCTCTCTTTAATTCTCCCTCATTATCTCTCTTCTTCTCTCTTTAATTCTCCCTCATTATCTCTATTCTTCTCTCTTTAATTCTCCCTCATTACATCTCTTCTTCTCTCTTTAATTCTCCCTCATTATCTCTCTTCTTCTCTCTTTAATTCTCCCTCATTATCTCTCTTCTTCTCTGTTTAATTCTCCCTCATTATCTCTCTTCTTCTCTGTTTAATTCTCCCTCATTATCTCTCTTCTTCTCTCTTTAATTCTCCCTCATTATTCCTCTTCTTCTCTCTTTAATTCTCCCTCATTACATCTCTTCTTCTATCTTTAATTCTCCCTCATTATCTCTCTTCTTCTCTCTTTAATTCTCCCTCATTACATCTCTTCTTCTCTCTTGAATTCTCCCTCATTATCTCTCTTCTACTCTCTTTAATTCTCCCTCATTATCTCTCTTCTGCTCTCTTCAATTCTCCCTCATTACATCTCTTCTTCTCTCTTTAATTCTCCCTCATCATCTCTCTTCTTCTCTGTTTAATTCTCCCTCATTACATCTCTTCTTCTCTCTTTAATTCTCCATCTTTCCCTCACTCCCTCTCCTCCCTCTCTCTCTCTCCCTCTCTCTCTTTCCCTCTCCCTCTCTCTCTCTCTCTCTCTCTCTCTCTCTCTCTCTCTCTCTCTCTCTCTCTCTCTCTCTCTCTCTCTCTCTCTCTCTCTCACCCCCCTCTCTCTCTCCCTCTCACCCTCTCCTCCTCCCCCCCTCTCTCTCTCTTTCTTCACTACTATCTCTATCTGCCTCACTGTCCCTCCAGTAGCTGGTAAAGGGAATAGGATGCCATTTGGACAAAATATGCCACACTTTTAGTGTTGTTTTGTTTTCGTGTGTGTACTTGTGGAACGCATTTAAATGTTTTAGCAGCGGTGTCAGAAAGTCAGAAATAGTGGAAGACATTTTCTCATGTCTTTGAGACATGTTTTGGCTTGTTTGGTTTTCTCTCCTTTTCCCCTCCCTCCCTCCCTCCCTCTCTTTTCATAGCAGTGGTTTTTGTCCCTGTGGTTATTCTTCAACCCTGCCACTGCTCAGACACACACACACACACGCACGCACGCACGCACGCACGCACGCACGCACGCACGCACGCACGCACGCACACACACACACACACACACACACACACACACACACACACACACACACACACACACACACACACACACCACACAGAGTGCTCTATGATCATTCCCCGTGGTCTTACACACAGTCTGTAATTAGTGAACAGGACCTCCAGCCACGGGCTGCTCCCTCCACCGCCGTGCCCCAGATTAGAGCCCCGACACCGGGCACAGCATCCCTCTCACCCCCCTGGAGCCAGCCTGGAGCCTGGAGGGTGTAGGCCGAGGTCAGTCTGACCACAAGGCCTGGGCGTTAGCTGTACCGTGTTACTACTGTACTATTACTACGGCTACACACACACACACACATGCACACACACACACGCACACGCACAAAACACGCACACACACGCACACACACACAAAACACACACGCACGCACACATACACGCACACGCACACACGCACACGCACACACACAAAATGTCAGGCAAACAGATCTCTTTCTCTGTTAACTTTTCTCTCCCCTTTCTCTTTGTCTCTCTAACTCTCTCTCCTCTCTCTCTAACTCTCTCCCTCTCTCTCTCTCTCTCTCTCTCTCTCTAACTCCCCTCTCTATATCTGTTTCTGATTTGGGTGTAATATTCACAGCTATAGGTAAGGGGAACTGACACTTGGTTAGAGATACATCCCCCCTTCCTCTTTCTGTCTCTCCCTGTCTCTCTCTCTCTGTCTCTGTCTCTCTCTCTCTGTCTCTGTCTCTGTCTCTCTCTCTCTCTCTCTCTCTCTCTCTCTCTCTCTCTCTCTCTCTCTATCTCTGTCTCTGTCTCTGTCTCTCTCTGTCTATCTCTGTCTCTGTCTCTGTCTCTCTCTCTCTCTCTCTCTCTCTCTCTCTCTCTCTCTCTCTCTCTCTCTCTCTCTCTCTCTCTCTCTCGTAGTCTGTCTCTCTCTCTCTCTCTCTCTCTCTCTCTCTCTCTCTCTCTCTCTCTCTCTCTCTCTCTCTCTCTCTCTCTCTCTCTCTAGTCTCTCTCTCTCTCTCTCTCTCTCTCTCTCTCTCTCTCTCTCTCTCTCTCTCTCTCTCTCTCTCTCTCTCTCTCTCTCTCTCTCTCTCTCTCTCTCTCTCTCTCTCTCTCTGTCTCTCTCTCTCTCTAACTCTCTCCCCTCACTCTCTCCCCTCACTCTCTCCCTTCCCTCTCTCTGTCTCTGTCTCTCTCTCTCTGTCTCTCTCTGTCTCTCTCTCTAACTCTCTCCCCTCACTCTCTCCCCTCACTCTCTCCCCTCTCTAACTCTCTGTCTCTCAATTCAATTTCAATTTCAGTGTAAGGTCTTTATTGACATGGGAAACATATGTTAACATTGCCAAAGCCAGTGCAATAGATAATACACACTGAAAGACAAAAGCATCAGAACCCTAACTTTACATTTTTTTTTTTTTTTTTTACAAAGACACCAAAAGTACAAACATATTTTCTACTTTGCACTTTGTTTGCAATTCCACAACACATTTTCAAAACACTACACGCTATCTCTTACACGCTGTCTCTTACACACTGTCTCTTACACGCTGTCTCTTACACGCTGTCTCTTACACGCTGTCTCTTACACGCTGTCTCTTACACACTGTCTCTTACACTCTGTCTCTTACATTAGACACTTCGTTCAAGAATGAAATCTCTTGCAATCATTGGGAAACCACTTCTATTCAAAATGCAGAACATACCTGAAATTGGCAACACACACAGACACGCGCGCGCACACACACACACACACACACACACACACACACACACACACACACACACACACACACACACACACACACACACACACACACACACACACACACACACACACACACACACACACACACACACACACACACACACACACACACACACACACACACACACACACACACACATGAAAACACTTCTACTGTAACTGAACACCAATTAGTCTGAGCCTCACCACTACAAATAGACCTCAGGTAAGATCACCTCTTTGGTGAGAACTATGCAAACATGGAGGCAGTGAGAGGGAGAGGGAGAAGTAGATGTAGAGGTATAGGAAGAGGTAGAGGTAGAGGAAGAAGTATAGGAAGAGGTAGAGGTATAGGAATAGGTAGAGGTAGAGGTAGAGGAAGAGGTAGAGGTATAGGTATAGGTAGAGGTAGAGGGAGAAGTAGATGTAGAGGTATAGGAAGAGGTAGAGGTAGAGGTAGAGGAAGAAGTATAGGAAGAGGTAGAGGTAGAGGTAGAGGTATAGGTAGAGGTAGAGGGAGAAGTAGATGTAGATGTAGAGGTATAGGAAGAGGTAGAGGTAGAGGAAGAAGTATAGTTAGAGGTAGAGGTATAGGAATAAGTATAGAAAGTGGTAGAGGAAGAGGTAGAGGAAGAGGTAGAGGTAGAGGAAGAAGTATAGGTAGAGGTAGAGGTATAGGTAGAGGTATAGGTAGAGGTAGAGGTAGAGGTAGAGGTAGAGGTAGAGGTAGAGGTAGAGGTAGAGGTATAGGTAGAGGTATAGGAATAAGTATAGAAAGTGGTAGAGGAAGAGGTAGAGGAAGAGGTAGAGGTATAGGTAGAGGTAGAGGAAGAGGTAGAGGAAGAGGTAGAGGTATAGGTAGAGGTATAGGAAGAGGTAGAGGTATAGGAAGAAGTATAGGAAGAGGTAGAGGTATAGGTAGAGGTATAGGAAGAAGTATAGGAAGAGGTAGAGGTATAGGTAGAGGTAGAGGTATAGGAATAAGTATAGAAAGTGGTAGAGGAAGAGGTAGAGGTATAGGAAGAAGTATAGGAAGAGGTAGAGGTATAGGTAGAGGTATAGGTATAGGAAGAGGTAGAGGTATAGGTAGAGGTATAGGTATAGGTATAGGTAGAGGTAGAGGTAGAGGTATAGGAAGAAGTATAGGAAGAGGTAGAGGTATAGGTAGAGGTATAGGTAGAGGTAGAGGTATAGGTATAGGTAGAGGTATAGGTATAGGTAGAGGTATAGGAAGAAGTATAGGAAGAGGTATAGGTATAGGTAGAGGTAGAGGTAGAGGTAGAGGTATAGGAAGAAGTATAGGAAGAGGTAGAGGTATAGGTAGAGGTATAGGTAGAGGTAGAGGTAGAGGTAGAGGTAGAGGTAGAGGTAGAGGTATAGGAAGAAGTATAGGAAGAGGTATAGGTATAGGTAGAGGTAGAGGTAGAGGTAGAGGAAGAGGTAGAGGAAGAGGTAGAGGTATAGGTAGAGGTATAGGAAGAGGTAGAGGTATAGGAAGAAGTATAGGAAGAGGTAGAGGTATAGGTAGAGGTATAGGAAGAAGTATAGGAAGAGGTAGAGGTATAGGTAGAGGTAGAGGTATAGGAATAAGTATAGAAAGTGGTAGAGGAAGAGGTAGAGGTATAGGAAGAAGTATAGGAAGAGGTAGAGGTATAGGTAGAGGTATAGGTAGAGGTAGAGGTAGAGGTAGAGGTAGAGGTAGAGGTATAGGAAGAAGTATAGGAAGAGGTATAGGTATAGGTAGAGGTAGAGGTAGAGGTAGAGGTATAGGAAGAAGTATAGGAAGAGGTAGAGGTATAGGTAGAGGTATAGGTAGAGGTAGAGGTATAGGTAGAGGTAGAGGTAGAGGTAGAGGAAGAGGAAGAGGTAGAGGAAGAGGTAGAGGTATAGGTAGAGGTAGAGGTAGAGGTAGAGGTAGAGGTAGAGGAAGAGGAAGAAGTATAGGAAGAGGTAGAGGTATAGGTAGAGGTAGAGGTATAGGTAGAGGTATAGGTAGAGGTAGAGGTATAGGTATAGGTATAGGTAGAGGTAGAGGTATAGGTAGAGGTATAGGTAGAGGTAGAGGTATAGGTATAGGTAGAGGTAGAGGTATAGGTAGAGGTATAGGTAGAGGTAGAGGTATAGGTAGAGGTAGAGGTAGAGGTATAGGTATAGGTAGAGGTAGAGGTATAGGTAGAGGTATAGGTAGAGGTAGAGGTAGAGGTAGAGGTAGAGGTATAGGAATACGTATAGAAAGTGGTAGAGGAAGAGGTAGAGGAAGAGGTAGAGGTAGAGGAAGAAGTATAGGTAGAGGTAGAGGTATAGGAATAAGTATAGGAAGAGGTAGAGGAAGACGTATAGGAAGAGGTAGAGGTATAGGTATAGGAAGAGGTAGAGGTATAGGAAGAGGAAGAGGTAGAGGAAGAAGTATAGGAAGAGGTAGAGGTATAGGAAGAGGTATAGGTATAGGGAGAGGTAGAGGTATAGGAAGAGGTATAGGAAGAGGTAGAGGTATAGGAAGAAGTATAGGAAGAGGTAGAGGTATAGGTATAGGAAGAGGTAGAGGTATAGTTAGAGGTAGAGGTATAGGAAGAGGTAGAGTTAGAGGTAGAGGTAGAGGAAGAGGTAGAGGTATAGGAAGAGGTATAGGTATAGGAAGAGGTATAGGTATAGGAAGAGGTAGAGGTATAGGAAGAGGTAGAGGTATAGGAAGAGGTAGAGGTATAGGAAGAGGTAGAGGTATAGGAAGAGGTAGAGGTATAGGAAGAGGTATAGGTATAGGAAGAGGTATAGGTATAGGAAGAGGTATAGGTATAGGAAGAGGTAGAGGTATAGGAAGAGGTAGACGTATAGGAAGAGGTATAGGAAGAGGTATAGGAAGAGGTAGAGGTATAGGAAGAGGTAGAGGAAGAGGTAGAGGTATAGGAAGAGGTAGAGGTATAGGAAGAGGTAGAGGTATAGGAAGAGGTATAGGTATAGGAAGAGGTATAGGTATAGGAAGAGGTATAGGTATAGGAAGAGGTAGAGGTATAGGAAGAGGTAGACGTATAGGAAGAGGTATAGGAAGAGGTAGAGGTATAGGAAGAGGTAGAGGTATAGGAAGAGGTAGAGGTATAGGAAGAGGTAGACGTAGACGTATAGGAAGAGGTATAGGAAGAGGTAGAGGTATAGGTAGATGTAGAGGAAGATGCATCACCATGCCAACCTCGGTCCCTACAATACTGCAACACATAATCATATTTCTGGATGTATCACCATGCCAACCTCGGTCCCTACAATACTGCAACACATAATCATATTTCTGGATGCATCACCATGCCAACCTCGGTCCCTACAATACTGCAACACATAATCATATTTCTGGATGCATCACCATGCCAACCTCGGTCCCTACAATACTGCAACACATAATCATATTTCTGGATGTATCACCATGCCAACCTCGGTCCCTACAATACTACAACACATAATCATATTTCTGGTGTTATGCAGGTGAAGGAGGACCCAAACGCGACTTAACAGAAACAGAGTTTATTAATGCTCAAAACCGAATAACTGAAATCCTCTAGATAGTAGAGGGGAAAACAACTGGAGAAGCGGCCACAGACTGCAGGTCGCTTCGGGTAGGCGCAGGCCGTAGTCAACTGAGACACCTGCTCACACGCAGCGTCTGAAGAAGGCACAAAACACGACAGGACAGGGTGATACACAATCACGGCAAAAAACACGACAGGACAGGGCGAAACGCAATTACAGCATGGAAAACAAAACAAGGAACCGACGGAACAGGAACGGATCACAAAGGAATAAATAGGGAGTCTAATCAGGGAAAGGATCGGGAACAGGTGTGGAAAGACTAAATGATGATTAGGGGAATAGGAACAGCTGGGAGCAGGAACGGAACGACAGAGAGAAGAGAGAGCGAGAGAGTGAGAGAGGGAGGGGAGAGAGAAGGATAGAACCAAACAAGACCAGCAGAGGGAAACGAATAGCATGGGGAGCACAGGGACAAGACATGACAATGAATGACAAACATGACAGTACCCCCCACTCACCGAGCGCCTCCTGGCGCACTCGAGGAGGAATCCTGGCGGCAACGGAGGAAATCATCGATGAGCGAACGGTCCAGCACGTCCCGAGACGGAACCCAACTCCTCTCCTCAGGACCGTAACCCTCCCAATCCACTAGGTATTGGTGACCCCGTCCCCGAGAACGCATGTCCATAATCTTATGTACCTTGTAAATAGGTGCGCTCTCGACAAGGACGGGAGGGGGAGGGAAGACGAACGGGGTGCGAAGAAAGGGCTTAACACAGGAGACATGGAAGACAGGATGGACGCGACGAAGATGTCGCGGAAGAAGCAGTCGCACAGCGACAGGATTGACGACCTGGGAGACACGGAACGGACCAATGAACCGCGGAGTCAACTTACGAGAAGCTGTCGTAAGAGGAAGGTTGCGAGTGGAAAGCCACACTCTCTGGCCGCAACAATACCTTGGACTCTTAATCCTGCGTTTATTGGCGGCTCTCACCGTCTGTGCCCTGTAACGGCAAAGTGCAGACCTCACCCTCCTCCAGGTGCGCTCACAACGTTGGACAAACGCTTGAGCGGAGGGAACGCTGGACTCGGCAAGCTGGGATGAGAACAGAGGAGGCTGGTAACCCAGACTACTCTGAAACGGAGATAACCCGGTAGCAGACGAAGGAAGCGAATTGTGAGCGTATTCTGCCCAGGGGAGCTGTTCTGCCCAAGACGCAGGGTTCCTGAAAGAAAGGCTGCGTAGTATGCGACCAATCGTCTGATTGGCCCTCTCTGCTTGACCGTTAGACTGGGGATGAAACCCGGAAGAGAGACTGACGGACGCACCAATCAAACGACAGAACTCCCTCCAAAACTGTGACGTGAATTGCGGACCTCTGTCTGAAACGGCGTCTAACGGGAGGCCATGAATTCTGAATACATTCTCAATAATGATTTGTGCCGTCTCCTTAGCGGAAGGAAGTTTAGCGAGGGAATGAAATGTGCCGCCTTAGAGAACCTATCGACAACCGTCAGAATCACAGTCTTCCCCGCAGACAAAGGCAGACCGGTAATGAAGTCTAAGGCAATGTGAGACCATGGTCGAGAAGGAATGGGGAGCGGTCTGAGACGACCGGCAGGAGGAGAGTTACCCGACTTAGTCTGCGCGCAGTCCGAACAGGCAGCCACGAAACGGCGCGTGTCACGCTCCTGAGTCGGCCACCAAAAGCGCTGGCGAATAGACGCAAGAGTGCCTCGAACACCGGGATGACCCGCTAACTTGGCAGAGTGAGCCCACTGAAGAACAGCCAGACGAGTGGAAACAGGGACGAAAAGGAGGTTACTAGGACAAGCGCGCGGCGACGCAGTGTGCGTGAGTGCTTGCTTAACCTGTCTTTCAATTCCCCAGACTGTTAACCCGACAACACGCCCATAAGGAAGAATCCCCTCGGGATCAGTAGAAGCCACAGAAGAACTAAACAGACGGGATAAGGCATCAGGCTTGGTGTTCTTGCTACCCGGACGGTAAGAAATCACAAACTCAAACGAGCGAAAAACAACGCCCAACGAGCTTGACGGGCATTAAGTCGTTTGGCAGAACGGATGTACTCAAGGTTCTTATGGTCTGTCCAAACGACAAAAGGAACGGTCGCCCCCTCCAACCACTGTCGCCATTCGCCTAGGGCTAAGCGGATGGCGAGCAGTTCACGGTTACCCACATCATAGTTGCGCTCAGATGGCGACAGGCGATGAGAAAAATAAGCGCAAGGATGAACCTTATCGTCAGACTGGGAGCGCTGGGATAGAATGGCTCCCACGCCTACCTCTGAAGCGTCAACCTCGACAATGAATTGTCTAGTGACGTCAGGAGTAACGAGGATAGGAGCGGACGTACAACGTTCTTTTAGAAGATCAAAAGCTCCCTGGGCGGAACCGGACCACTAAAACACGTCTTGACAGAAGTAAGAGCTGTGAGAGGGGCAGCAACTTGACCGAAATTACGAATGAAACGCCGATAGAAATTAGCGAAACCTAAGAAGCGCTGCAACTCGACACGTGACCTTGGAACGGGCCAATCACTGACAGCTTGGACCTTAGCGGAATCCATCTGAATGCCTTCAGCGGAAATAACGGAACCGAGAAAAGTAACGGAGGAGACATGAAAAGAGCACTTCTCAGCCTTTACGTAGAGACAATTCTCTAAAAGGCGCTGTAGAACACGTCGAACGTGCTGAACATGAATCTCGAGTGACGGAGAAAAAATCAGGATATCGTCAAGATAGACAAAAACAAAAATGTTCAGCATGTCTCTCAGAACATCATTAACTAATGCCTGAAAAACAGCTGGCGCATTGGCGAGACCGAACGGCAGAACCCGGTACTCAAAATGCCCTAACGGAGTATTAAACGCCGTTTTCCACTCGTCCCCCTCTCTGATGCGCACGAGATGGTAAGCGTTACGAAGGTCCAACTTAGTAAAGCACCTGGCTCCCTGCAGAATCTCGAAGGCTGATGACATAAGGGGAAGCGGATAACGATTCTTAACCGTTATGTCATTCAGCCCTCGATAATCCACGCAGGGGCGCAGAGTACCGTCCTTCTTCTTAACAAAAAGAACCCCGCCCCGGCCGGAGAGGAAGAAGGCACTATGGTACCGGCGTCAAGAGACACAGACAAATAATCCTCGAGAGCCTTACGTTCGGGAGCCGACAGAGAGTATAGTCTACCTCGAGGAGGAGTGGTCCCCGGAAGGAGATCAATACTACAATCATACGACCGGTGAGGAGGAAGGGAGTTGGCTCGGGACCGACTGAAGACCGTGCGCAGATCATGATATTCCTCCGGCACTCCTGTCAAATCGCCAGGTTCCTCCTGAGAAGTAGGGACAGAAGAAATGGGAGGGATGGCAGACATTAAACACTTCACATGACAAGAAACGTTCCAGGATAGGATAGAATTACTAGACCAATTAATAGAAGGATTATGACATACAAGCCAGGGGTGACCCAAAACAACAGGTGTAAACGGTGAACGGAAAATCAAAAAAGACATAGTCTCACTGTGGTTACCAGATACTGTGAGAGTTAAAGGTAGTGTCTCAAATTTGATACTGGGAAGATGACTACCATCTAAGGCAAACATGGGCGTAGGCCTGTCTAACGGTCTGAAAGGAATGTTATGTTTCCGAGCCCATGCTTCGTCCATGAAACAACCCTCAGCCCCAGAGTCAATCAAAGCACTGCATGTAGCACCCGAACCGGTCCAGCGTAGATGGACCGACATAGTAGTACAAGATCTAGATGAAGGGACCTGAGTAGTAGCGCTCACCAGTAGCCCTCCGCTTACTGATGGGCTCTGGCCTCTTACTGGACATGAAATAACAAAATGTCCAGCAACTCCGCAATAGAGGCACAGGCGGTTGGTGATCCTCTGTTCCCTCTCCTTATTCGAGATGCGAATCCCTCCCAGCTGCATGGGCTCAGTCTCAAAGCCAGAGGGAGATGGTTGCGATGCGGAGCAGGGAAACACCGTTGATGCGAGCTCTCTTCCACGAGCCCGGTGACGAAGATCTACCCGTCGTTCTATGCGGATGGCGAGAGCAATCAAGGAGTCCACATCTGAAGGAACCTCCCGGGAGAGAATCTCATCCTTAACCACTGCGTGGAGTCCCTCCAGAAAACGAGCGAGCAGCGCCGGCTCGTTCCACTCACTAGAGGCAGCAAGAGTGCGAAACTCTATGGAATAATCCGTTATGGACCGTTCACCTTGGCATAAGGAAGCCAGGGCCCTAGAAGCCTCCTCACCAAAAACTGAACGGTCAAAAACCCGAATCATCTCCTCTTTAAAGTTCTGGAATCTGTTAGAGCAATCAGCCCTTGCCTCCCAGATAGCTGTGCCCCATTCTCGAGCCCGGCCAGTAAGGAGTGAAATGACGAAAGCAACCCGAGCTCTCTCTCTAGAGTATGTGTGGGGTTGGAGAGAGAACACAATCTCACACTGCGTGAGAAAGGAGCGGCACTCAGTGGGCTGCCCGGAGTAGCAAGGTGGGTTATTAACCCTGGGTTCAGGAGGCTCGGCAGGCCAGGGAGAAACAGGTGGCACGAGACGTAGACTCTGGAACTGTCCAGAGAGGTCGGAAACCTGAGCGGCCAGGTTCTCCACGGCATGGCGAGCAGCAGACAATTCCTGCTCGTGTCTGCCGAGCATGGCTCCTTGGATCTCGACGGCAGTGTAACGAGCGTCTGAAGTCGCTGGGTCCATTCTTTGGTCGGTTCCTTCTGTTATGCAGGTGAAGGAGGACCCAAACGCGACTTAACAGAAACAGAGTTTATTAATGCTCAAAACCGAATAACTGAAATCCTCTAGATAGTAGAGGGAAAACAACTGGAGAAGCGGCCACAGACTGCAGGTCGCTTCGGGTAGGCGCAGGCCGTAGTCAACTGAGACACCTGCTCACACGCAGCGTCTGAAGAAGGCACAAAACACGACAGGACAGGGTGATACACAATCACGGCAAAAACACGACAGGACAGGGCGAAACGCAATTACAGCATGGAAAACAAAACAAGGAACCGACGGAACAGGAACGGATCACAAAGGAATAAATAGGGAGTCTAATCAGGGGAAAGGATCGGGAACAGGTGTGGAAAGACTAAATGATGATTAGGGGAATAGGAACAGCTGGGAGCAGGAACGGAACGACAGAGAGAAGAGAGAGCGAGAGAGTGAGAGAGGGAGGGGGAGAGAGAAGGATAGAACCAAACAAGACCAGCAGAGGGAAACGAATAGCATGGGGAGCACAGGGACAAGACATGACAATGAATGACAAACATGACATCTGGATGCACTACATAATGTAGTTGTACAGGACGGACCAGAGCAGCCCTGGTTTGTTGTCATCTGGGATAATGTTAGTTTCCTCCGGGCTGCTCTGGTCAGGAACTGGTTCACCAACCACAACTTCACAGTTGTATACTTGGCCCCTTTACTCCCCATTTCTCAATCCGATTGGGTCAGTCCAGGGTGAGATACAAGGTGATATTTTCCCCGTTGCCTAGCCAGGGATGACAAGGCTTGTGATATGGATGAGGTGATGTGACCAGACCCTGACAGAAGGCGGGATCCATAAACCATCTACCCCATCCCTTACAATCCTTTACAATACTATTTTGTGTTTACCATTGCACTGTAATTTTACTGTAATTATTTTTGTTTCTGTGAGTTTACAGTAACATATTGTATTGATTATTCTACTTTTCTTTGTATTTTTTGTTTTGTTGTTGTAAAAACCTGCAATGGCAGGTTATTTTTTTTTCTGAAGCCTTTTTATTTTTGTGTTCTTTGAAATGTGAGTAGATGGGTGGCAGGGTAGCCTAGTGGTTAGAGTGTAGAGGTGGCAGGGTAGCCTAGTGGTTAGAGTGTAGAGGTGGCGGGGTAGCCTAGTGGTTAGAGTGTAGAGGTGGCAGAGTAGCCTAGTGGTTAGAGTGTAGAGGTGGCAGGGTAGCCTAGTGGTTAGAGTGTAGAGGTGGCAGGGTAGTCTAGTGGTTAGAGTGTAGAGGTGGCAGGGTAGTCTAGTGGTTAGAGTGTAGAGGCGGCAGGGTAGTCTAGTGGTTAGTAGCCTAGTGGTTAGAGTGTAGAGGTGGCAGAGTAGCCTAGTGGTTAGAGTGTAGAGGTGGCAGGGTAGCCTAGTGGTTAGAGTGTAGAGGTGGCAGGGTAGTCTAGTGGTTAGAGTGTAGAGGTGGCAGGGTAGTCTAGTGGTTAGAGTGTAGAGGCGGCAGGGTAGCCTAGTGGTTAGAGTGTAGAGGTGGCAGGGTAGCCTAGTGGTTAGAGTGTAGAGGCGGCAGGGTAGTCTAGTGGTTAGTAGCCTAGTGGTTAGAGTGTAGAGGTGGCAGGGTAGCCTAGTGGTTAGAGTGTAGAGGTGGCAGGGTAGCCTAGTGGTTAGAGTGTAGAGGTGGCAGGGTAGTCTAGTGGTTAGAGTGTAGAGGTGGCAGGGTAGCCTAGTGGTTAGAGTGTAGAGGTGGCAGGGTAGCCTAGTGGTTAGAGTGTAGAGGTGGCAGGGTAGCCTAGTGGTTAGAGTGTAGAGGTGGCAGGGTAGCCTAGTGGTTAGAGTGTAGAGGCGGCAGGGTAGCCTAGTGGTTAGAGTGTAGAGTTGGCAGGGTAGCCTAATGGTTAGAGTGTAGAGGTGGCAGGGTAGCCTAGTGGTTAGAGTGTAGAGGTGGCAGGGTAGCCTAGTGGTTAGAGTGTAGAGGTGACAGGGTAGCCTAGTGGTTAGAGTGTAGAGGCGGCAGGGTAGCCTAGTGGTTAGAGTGTAGAGGTGGCAGGGTAGCCTAGTGGTTAGAGTGTAGAGGCGGCAGGGTAGCCTAGTGGTTAGAGTGTAGAGGCGGCAGGGTAGCCTAGTGGTTAGAGTGTAGAGGTGGCAGGGTAGCCTAGTGGTTAGAGTGTAGAGGTGGCAGGGTAGCCTAGTGGTTAGAGTGTAGAGGTGGCAGGGTAGCCTAGTGGTTAGAGTGTTGGACTAGTAACCGGAAGGTTGCAAGTTCAAACCCCCGAGCCGACAAGGTACAAATCTGTCGTTCTGTCCCTGAACAGGCAGTTAACCCACTGTTCCGAGGCCGTCATTGAAAATAAGAATTTGTTCTTAACTGACATGCCTGGTTAAATAATTTTTTTTTTTAAAGTACTGTTCCGGAACAATCTTTCACAGAAGCCTGTCTGAGAACATGAACAAGGTGTACAAAGTACTAAAGCAGTGTTTAGTTTAAAGTACATCAGTGTGTTGTTGCTGCTTTAAAAGACTCATTTAAATGGTGCCTGTGTGTGTATTATTTTGTTGCAAAAAAATGCAATTTTTAAATAGGATTGTTAGGTTTTGATTGCAGAGTTTCTCTCCGAGTGGTGTGTCATAGTTTGCTTGTGTGAGCCACATTCCGCAACATGTGTGTAAAGCCATCGCAAAAAAACCAACTGTAAACAAAAGTGAATTTAACAATCAGAAATTAACAGTAAACATTACACTCACAAAAGTTACAAAATAATAAAGACATTTCAAATGTCATATTATGTCTATATACAGTGTTGTAATGATGTGCAGATAGTTAAAGTACAAAAGGGAAAATAAATAAACATAAATATGGGTTGTATTAAAATGGTGTTTGTTCTTCACTGGTTGACCTTTTCTCGTGGAAACAGGTCACACATCTTGCTGCTGTGATGTCACACTGTGGTATTTCACCCAGTAGATATGGGAGTTTATCAAAATTGGATTTGTTTTCAAAATATTTGTGGATCTGTGTAATCTGAGGGAAATATGTCTCTCTAATACGGTTACATTGGACAGGAGGTTAGGAAGTGCAGCTCTGTTTCCATCTCATTTTGTGGGCAGTGAGCACATAGCCTGTCTTCTCTTGAGAGCCATGTCTGCCTACGGCGGCCTTTCTCAATAGCAAGGCTATGCTCACTGAGTCTGTACATAGTCAAAGCTTTCCTTAAGTTTGGGTCAGTCACAGTGGTCAGGTATTCTGCCACTGTGTCCTCTCTGTTTAGGGTCAGTCACAGTGGTCAGGTATTCTGCCACTGTGTCCTCTCTGTGTAGGGCCAAATAGCATTCTAGTTTGCTCTGTTTTTTTGTAAACTCTTTCCAATGTGTCAAGTAATTATCTTTTTATTTTCTCATGATTTGGTTGGGTCTAATTGTGCTGTTGTCCTGGGGCTCTATGGGGTCTGTTTGTTTTTGTGAACAGAGCCCCAGGACCAGCTTGCTTAGGGGACTCTTCTCCAGGTTCATCTCTCTGTAGGTGATGGCTTTGTTATGGAAGGTTTGTGAATCGCTTCCTTTTAGGTGGCTGTAGAATTTAATGGCTCTTTTCTGGATTTTGATAATTAGTGGGTATCGGCCTAATTCTGCTCTGCATGCATTATTTGGTGTTCTACGTTGTACACAGATTATATTTTGGTGAGCGGACCCCGGACCTCACAACCATAAAGGACAATGGGTTCTATAACTGATTCAAGTGTTTTTAGCCAGATCCTAATTGGTAAGTCAAATTTTATGTTCCTTTTGATGGCATAGAAGGCCCTTCTTGCCTTGTCTCTCAGATCGTTCACAGCTTAGTGGAAGTTACCTGTGGCGCTGATGTTTAGGCCGAGGTATGTATCGTTTTTTGTAGGGCAACGGTGTCTAGATGGAACGTGTATTTGTGGTCCTGACGACTGGACCTTTTTTGGAACACCATTATTTTGGTCTTTCTGAGATGTACTGTCAGGGCCCAGGTCTGTCAGGGCCCAGGTCTGTCAGGGCCCAGGTCTGTCAGGGCCCAGGTCTGTCAGGGCCCAGGTCTGTCAGGGCCCAGGTCTGTCAGGGCCCAGGTCTGTCAGGGCTCAGGTCTGTCAGGGCCCAGGTCTGTCAGGGCCCAGGTCTGTCAGGGCCCAGGTCTGATAGGGCCCAGGTCTGTCAGGGCCCAGGTCTGTCAGGGCCCAGGTCTGTCAGGGCTCAGGTCTGTCAGGGCCTCAGGCCTGTCAGGGCCCAGGTCTGTCAGGGCCCAGGTCTGTCAGGGCCTCAGGTCTGTCAGGGCCCAGGTCTGTCAGGGCCCAGGTCTGTCAGGGCCTCAGGTCTGTCAGGGCCCAGGTCTGTCAGGGCCCAGGTCTGTCAGGGCTCAGGTCTGTCAGGGCCCAGGTCTGTCAGGGCCTCAGGTCTGTCAGGGCCCAGGTCTGTCAGGGCCCAGGTCTGTCAGGGCCCAGGTCTGTCAGGGCCTCAGGTCTGTCAGGGCCCAGGTCTGTCAGGGCCCAGGTCTGTCAGGGCCCAGGTCTGTCAGGGCCTAGGTCTGTCAGGGCCCAGGTCTGTCAGGGCCCAGGTCTGTCAGGGCCCAGGTCTGTCAGGGCCTCAGGCCTGTCAGGGCCCAGGTCTGTCAGGGCCCAGGTCTGTCAGGGCCCAGGTCTGTCAGGGCCTCAGGTCTGTCAGGGCCCAGGTCTGTCAGGGCTCAGGTCTGTCAGGGCCCAGGTCTGTCAGGGCCTCAGGTCTGTCAGGGCCCAGGTCTGTCAGGGCCCAGGTCTGTCAGGGCCTCAGGTCTGTCAGGTCCCAGGTCTGACAGGGCCCAGGTCTGTCAGGGCCCAGGTCTGTCAGGGCCCAGGTCTGTCAGGGCCCAGGTCTGTCAGGGCCTCAGGTCTGTCAGGGCCCAGGTCTGTCAGGGCCTCAGGTCTGTCAGGGCCCAGGTCTGTCAGGGCCCAGGTCTGTCAGGGCCTCAGGTCTGTCAGGGCCCAGGTCTGTCAGGGCCTCAGGTCTGTCAGGGCCCAGGTCTGTCAGGGCCCAGGTCTGTCAGGGCCTCAGGTCTGTCAGGGCCCAGGTCTGTCAGGGCCCAGGTCTGTCAGGGCCCAGGTCTGTCAGGGCCCAGGTCTGACAGAATCTGTGCAGAAGATCTAGGTGCTGCTGTAGGCCCTCATGGTTGGGGACAGAAGCACCAGATCATAAGCAAACAGTAGACATTGGAGATGGAGAGGGTTAGGGTTGGAGAGAAGGAGAGGGTTAGGGTTGGAGAGAGAGAGAGAGACAATGAGAGGGTTAGGGTTGGAGAGGAGAGGGTTAGGGTTGGAGAGAAGGAGAGGGTTAGGGTTGGAGAGAGAGAGACAATGAGAGGGTTAGGGTTGGAGAGAAGGAGAGGGTTAGGGTTGGAGAGAGAGAGACAATGAGAGGGTTAGGGTTGGAGAGAAGGAGAGGGTTAGGGTTGGAGAGAGAGAGACAATGAGAGGGTTAGGGTTGGAGAGAAGGAGAGGGTTAGGGTTGGAGAGAGTGAGACAATGAAGGGTTAGGGTTGGAGAGAAGGAGAGGGTTAGGGTTGGAGAGAGAGAGACAATGAGAGGGTTAGGGTTGGAGAGGAGAGGGTTAGGGTTGGAGAGAAGGAGAGGGTTAGGGTTGGAGAGAGAGACAATGAGAGGGTTAGGGTTGGAGAGAAGGAGAGGGTTAGGGTTGGAGAGAGAGACAATGAGAGGGTTAGGGTTGGAGAGAAGGAGAGGGTTAGGGTTGGAGAGAGAGAGAGAGACAATGAGAGGGTTAGGGTTGGAGAGGAGAGGGTTAGGGTTGGAGAGAAGGAGAGGGTTAGGGTTGGAGAGAGAGAGACAATGAGAGGGTTAGGGTTGGAGAGAAGGAGAGGGTTAGGGTTGGAGAGAGAGAGACAATGAGAGGGTTAGGGTTGGAGAGAAGGAGAGGGTTAGGGTTGGAGAGAGAGAGACAATGAGAGGGTTAGGGTTGGAGAGAAGGAGAGGGTTAGGGTTGGAGAGAGTGAGACAATGAAGGGTTAGGGTTGGAGAGAAGGAGAGGGTTGGGGTTGGAGAGAGAGAGACAATGAGAGGGTTAGGGTTGGAGAGGAGAGGGTTAGGGTTGGAGAGAAGGAGAGGGTTAGGGTTGGAGAGAGAGACAATGAGAGGGTTAGGGTTGGAGAGAAGGAGAGGGTTAGGGTTGGAGAGAGAGACAATGAGAGGGTTAGGGTTGGAGAGAGAGAGACAATGAGAGGGTTAGGGTTGGAGAGGAGAGGGTTAGGGTTGGAGAGATGGAGACAATGAGAGGGTTAGGGTTGGAGAGAGAGAGACAATGAGAGGGTTAGGGTTGGAGAGGAGAGGGTTAGGGTTGGAGAGGAGAGGGTTAGGGTTGGAGAGAGTGAGACAATGAAGGGTTAGGGTTGGAGAGAAGTAGAGGGTTAGGGTTGGAGAGAGAGAGACAATGAGAGGGTTAGGGTTGGAGAGATGGAGACAATGAGAGGGTTAGGGTTGGAGAGATGGAGAGGGTTAGGGTTGGAGAGAGAGAGACAATGAGAGGGTTAGGGTTGGAGAGATGGAGAGGGTTAGGGTTGGAGTGAATGAGAGGGTTAGGGTTGGAGTGAATGAGAGGGTTAGGGTTGGAGTGAATGAGAGGGTTAGGGTTGGAGAGATGGAGAGGGTTAGGGTTGGAGTGAATGAGAGGGTTAGGGGTGGAGAGATGGAAAGGGTTAGGGTTGGAGTGAATGAGAGGGTTAGGGTTGGAGTGAATGAGAGGGTTAGGGTTGGAGTGAATGAGAGGGTTAGGGTTGGAGTGAATGAGAGGGTTAGGGTTGGAGAGATGGAGAGGGTTAGGGTTGGAGTGAATGAGAGGGTTAGGGTTGGAGCGATGGATAGGGTTAGGGTTGGAGAGATGGAGAGGGTTAGTGTTGGAGTGAATGAAAGGGTTAGGGTTGGAGCGATGGAGAGGGTTAGGGTTGGAGTGAATGAAAGGGTTAGGGTTGGAGAGATGGAGAGGGTTAGGGTTGGAGAGATGGAGAGGGTTAGTGTTGGAGTGAATGAAAGGGTTAGGGTTGGAGAGATGGAGAGGGTTAGTGTTGGAGTGAATGAGAGGGTTAGGGTTGGAGCGATGGAGAGGGTTAGGGTTGGAGAGATGGAGAGGGTTAGGGTTGGAGAGATGGAGAGGGTTAGGGTTGGAGAGATGGAGAGGGTTAGGGTTGGAGTGAATGAGAGGGTCAGGGTTGGAGTGAATGAGAGGGTTAGGGTTGGAGTGAATGAGAGGGTTAGGGTTGGAGAGATGGAGAGAGTTAGGGTTGGAGAGAATGAGAGGGTTAGGGTTGGAGTGAATGAGAGGGTTAGGGTTGGAGAGATGGAGAGGGTTAGAGAGATGGAGAGGGTTAGAGAGATGGAGAGGGTTAGAGAGATGGAGAGGGTTAGGGTTGGAGAGAAGATGGATGGTAGCTGGAGGAAGATAAAGACAGCGTGAAAGAGGAGGGAGACGCGGAAAGATGGATGAGAGAAGTGGCACACACTGGTGTCTGGGTGGTGAGAGGGGGATGAGGAGGAGAAGAGAGAGGGGGAGGAAGAGAAAATAAGGAGGGGGAGGGAGGGGGAAGAGAGAAGATGAGGAGTGGGAGGAGGAGGAGGGGGAGGATGAGGATGGGAGGAGAGGAGGAAATGTGTCTGTGTGTGTGTGCCAGTGGTTGGCACGATTCTGCATTGGCATTGGTTTATATGACGATAGTTAGCGCTTCGAGCCGGAGACTCACCTTCAGCTGTCTGAGGAGAGGAGAGCTGTCATTCAAACGCTGTGTGTGTGTGTGTGTGTGTGTGTGTGTGTGTGTGTGTGTGTGTGTGTGTGTGTGTGTGTGTGTGTGTGTGTGTGTGTGTGTGTGTGTGTGTGTGTGTGTGTGTGTGTGTGTGTGTGTCTAACTGTTCTCATGATACACACTTCAAACACACTCCTCCTCCTCCTCCTCCTCCTCCTCCTCCTCCTCCTCCTCCTCCTCCTCCTCCTCCTCCTCCTCCCCTCCCTCCTCCTCCTCCTCCTCCTCCTCCTCCCCTCCTCCTCCTCCTCCTCCTCCTCCTCCTCCTCCTCCTCCTCCTCCTCCTCCTCCTCCTCCTCCTCCTCCTCCTCCCCTCCTCCTCCTCCCTCTTCTTCCAGCTATTTATTTCAGTAGAATATTAATATGTAATGAGCAGAAGATGAGAACAACTAAGAGAGGAGAGAGAGCGATGGAAAGCGGGAAAGTGAGGGAAGACGAGTCTGTCTCGCTCTCTGTCTCGCTCTCTGTCTCGCTCTCTGTCTCGCTCTCTGTCTCGCTCTCTGTCTCTCCTCTCGTAGTCAGACGGTCAGAGAAAAACAATCTTTTATTTTACAAACGGACAACCGTTTTAATAAAGTTGTTCCTCGTTGAAACGTTGTTGTCAGTCGTTGCTATGACAATCAATTAAGGCATGATGCTCTACCAACTGTATTCTACCACACACACACATACACACATACAGACACACACAGACACACACACAGACGCACACACAGACACACACACACATACAGACACACATACACACACACAGAAACACAGACACACACACACAGAAACACAGACACACACAGACACACACAGATACACACACAGACACAGACACAGACGGTACTTCCTATTGTGTTCATATAAAGGTGTTGATTTGGGTGTAATATTCACAGCTATAGGTAAGGGGAACTGACACTTGGTTAGAGTGTCAGTTCCCCTCTCTGTCTTTCTCTCTCTGTCTCTCTCTCTGTCTCTCTCTGTGTATCTCTCTCTCTCTCTCTCTCTCTCTCTCTCTCTCTCTCTCTCTCTCTCTCTCTCTCTCTCTCTCTAATTGTTTAATATTTTTTACATTTTGTCAGGAAATGTAGCTCTGTCTCAGGTTCTGCTGTGGTGTAGTGGTTGCACAGCCTTTCCTCTACAGGAGCCAGGTATTCCTGTGTCTACCCTTCTCAATGGCAAGGCTGTGCTCACTGAGCCTGTACTTTGTCAAGGTTTTTCTAAGGTTTTGATCAGTAACCATGGTTAAATATTTAGCCGTACTGTGTACTGTCCATTTAGGGACAGATAGGACTGCATTTTTCTTTGTGTTTGTGCTTGTGTTGTAATTTGGTTTATTCTGATTGATTAAATGTTCTGGTCCTGAGGCTTCAGTGTGTTAGTAGAACAGGTTTGTGAAGTCAGCCCCAGGACCAGCTGGATGAGGGGACTGAGGCTTCAGTGTGTTAGTAGAACAGGTTTGTGAAGTCAGTCCCAGGACCAGCTGGATGAGGGGACTGAGGCTTCAGTGTGTTAGTAGAACAGGTTTGTGAAGTCAGCCCCAGGACCAGCTGGATGAGGGGACTGAGGCTTCAGTGTGTTAGTAGAAAGGTTTGTGAAGTCAGGTTTGTGAAGTCAGTGTGTTAGTAGAACCCCAGGACCAGCTGGATGAGGGGACTGAGGCTTCAGTGTGTTAGTAGAACAGGTTTGTGAAGTCAGCCCCAGGACCAGCTGGATGAGGGGACTGAGGCTTCAGTGTGTTAGTAGAACAGGTTTGTGAAGTCAGCCCCAGGACCAGCTGGATGAGGGGACTGAGGAAAACTTCAGTGGATGTGAGGCTAGTGTTAGAACAGGTTTGTGAAGTCAGCCCCAGGACCAGCTGGATGAGGGGACTGAGGCTTCAGTGTGTTAGTTGAGCAGGTTTGTGAACTCAGCCCCAGGACCAGCTGGATGAGGGGACTGAGGCTTCAGTGTGTTAGTTGAGCAGGTTTGTGAACTCAGCCCCAGGACCAGCTGGATGAGGGAACTGAGGCTTCAGTGTGTTAGTAGAACAGGTTTGTGAACTCAGCCCCAGGACCAGCTGGATGAGGGGACTGAGGCTTCAGTGTGTTAGTAGAAAACAGGTTTGTGAACTCAGCCCCAGGACCAGCTGGATGAGGGGACTATTTTCTTTGCTCAGCTCTTGGCATTGCAGGGCTTGGTAATGATATGAGAGGGTCACTGTATTTGAGATGTTTCCAAAACTTAATTGCTCTTCTTTGAGTTTTTATTATGAGTGGATATTGGCCTAATTCTTCCCAGCATGCATTGTTTGTAGTTTTCCTCTGGACATGTAGGAGAATCTTACAGAACTCTGCATGCAGGGTTTCAATGGGGTGTTTGTCCCATTTGATGAAATCTTGTTTTGCAAGTTGACCCCACACCTCACGGCCATAAAGTGCAATTGGTTCAATGACATATTCAATTACTTGTAGCCAAATGTTAATAGATATTTCAATTTGAATGAGCTTTTTAATGGCGTAGAATGCCCTACGTGCTTTCTCTCTCAGCTCATTCACTGCCTCATTAATGTGTCCAGTTGAGCTTATTTTTAAACCTAAGTAATTGTAGTGTGTGTAGTACTCTATATATGTTGTACCAATTTGGTCTAATTCCCTGAGATCTGGATCTTCTCTGGAAAATCATTATTTTTGTCTTTTTGGGGTTTACTGCCAGGGCTCAGGTCTGGTAGTACTGCTCTAGCAGGTCCAGGCTCTGCTGTAGGCCATGTGCTGTGGTGAACAGCAGGCATAGGTCATCTGCGAAGAGTAGGCACTTCACTTCTGAATTGTGGAGACTAACACCAGGGGCTGAGAATTTTTCTAGAATAGTGGCCAATGCGTTGATGTAAATATTGAAGAGTGCAGGGCTCAGATTGCAACCCTGGCGAAGGCCCCGCCCCTGGTTAAAGAATTCTGTTATTTTCTTGCCAATTTTAATGCTGCACGTATTGCCAGTATACATTGATTTAATTATGTCATATGTTTTACCCCCTACACCACTTTCAATAACTTTGTAGAACAGTCCTGTATGCCAAATAGAATCAAATGCTTTTTGGAAGTTGATAAAGCAAGCGTACATTTTGGTATTGTTTTGGTGGACATGTTTATCTATCAGAGTGTGTAGGGTGTAAATATGATCAGTCGTGCGATGTTTTGGTATAAATCCTATTTGGCTTTTACTCAAGACATTGTGCTTATTAAGGAAGTTTAGAACTCTTACATTTATAATACTACAGAAAACCTTCCCCAGATTACTGTTCACACAAATGCCTCTGTAATTGTTTGAGTCAAAATTGTCTCTGTTCTTAAAGATAGGGGTTTTTGAGTCCTTGATTCATTTTTTTTTATTTGTAATGTAACAGTTTTAATATAGCCAATTGAAATTTTGCAGTAGTGAGTTTGAGCATCTCATTTAGGATGCCATCAGGTCCGCATGTCTTTTTAAATTTGAGAGCCTGAAGTTTCTTATAGTCTAGTGGATTTTGACTGTCCTTTATAGCCTTTTCTAATCCATTCAACTCCTCATGAATGTGTCGTTGTTCTGCGTTTGTGTCCATTTGAACGGTGCTGTAGAGGGTTTTAACATGGCTCCATATGTCACCATTTTATATCACTAATTCCTCTTTAGATTTTTTTTGAGGTTTTTCCAATTTTGCCAGAAGTTGTTTGTGTTTATGGACTCCTCAATTAGTGTCAGCTGCTTGCTGTTGTACTGGGCTTTCTTTTGGTTCTGAGTGTTACGTTTATAGAGTTTTAAAGTCTCACAGTAATGAAGGCGTAATTCACCATTTATTTGGGTCTCTGTGCTTTTGGTTGGAGGTGTTCTAAGTTTTTTCCTCATAATTTTACAATCTGCATCAAACCAGTCGTCATCTGTGGTCTTTTTTGTTTTGTTTCTTTTGTCAATTTCAATTGTGCTTCTTTTGCCGTTTGCCTGAATATATAGTTGATGTTTTTTACTGCCAGATTGATGTCTTCTTCACTGTGAGTGAATGTGGTATCCAGAAAGTTATCTAAGAGTGTCTGGATATCTTGGTTACTGGTTGCTTTCTGGTATCTTCGGTGCTGTTTTGGGCCCATCTGTATGAATGTCTGATGTTGTACAGATTACTGGACTGTGAATGTCTGATGTTGTACAGATTACTGGACTGTGAATGTCTGATGTTGTACAGTTTACTGTGAATGTCTGATGTTGTACAGATTACTGGACTGTGAATGTCTGATGTTGTACAGATTACTGGACTGTGAATGTCTGATGTTGCACAGCTGACTGGACTGTGAATGTCTGATGTTGTACAGTTTACTGTGAATGTCTGATGTTGTACAGCTGACTGGGCTGTGAATGTCTGATGTTGTACAGTTTACTGGGCTGTGCATGTCTGATGTTGTACAGTTTACTGTGAATGTCTGATGTTGTACAGCTGACTGGGCTGTGAATGTCTGATGTTGTACAGATTACTGTGAATGTCTGATGTGTACAGTTTACTGGGCTGTGAATGTCTGATGTTGTACAGTTTACTGGGCTGTGAATGTCTGATGTTGTACAGTTTACTGGGCTGTGAATGTCTGATGTTGTACAGTTTACTGTGAATGTCTGATGTTGTACAGTTTACTGGGCTGTGAATGTCTGATGTTGTACAGCTTACTGTGAATGTCTGATGTTGTACAGCTTACTGTGAATGTCTGATGTTGTACAGCTTACTGTGAATGTCTGATGTTGTACAGCTTACTGTGAATGTCAGCTGATGGGCTTGTAGTTTACTGGGCTGTGAATGTCTGATGTTGTACAGTTTACTGTGAATGTCTGATGTTGTACAGTTTACTGGGCTGTGAATGTCTGATGTTGTACAGTTTACTGGGCTGTGAATGTCTGATGTTGTACAGTTTACTGTGAATGTCTGATGTTGTACAGTTTACTGTGAATGTCTGATGTTGTACAGTTTACTGTGAATGTCTGATGTTATACAGCTGACTGGGCTGTGAATGTCTGGTTGTTTCCATGTCTGTTCTTTTGAGGAACAACCTCTCACTTCAATCAGATGGTTTGGTGTGTGTGTCGTTCTGGTGGTTGCCGTTGTGTGATTTCAGGGGAATGTTTGTTAGCTGTTGCTGGTCACACCTCACAGCCTTCTGTATGCTGGTATTAAAGATGTGTGTAACTCGGAGAGGCCCTCTCTTAGTCGGGCGACTGTCACCCCATATCTGCCCTCTTTACTGCTCACCCAAGGAGAGTACTAGTACAGACTACTGCCCTGACGCAGGGAGGTGAACAAGGAGAGTACTACTACAGACTACTGCCCTGACACAGGGAGGTGAACAAGGAGAGTACTACTACAGACTACTGCCCTGACACAGGGAGGTGAACAAGGAGAGTACTACTACAGACTACTGCCCTGACACAGGGAGGTGAACAAGGAGAGTACTAGTACAGACTACTGCCCTGACACAGGGAGGTGAACAAGGAGAGTACTACTACAGACTACTGCCCTGACACAGGGAGGTGAACAAGGAGAGTACTACTACAGACTACTGCCCTGATGCAGGGAGGTGAACAAGGAGAGTACTAGTACAGACTACTGCCCTGACGCAGGGAGGTGAACAAGGAGAGTACTACTACAGACTACTGCCCTGACACAGGGAGGTGAACAAGGAGAGTACTACTACAGACTACTGCCCTGACGCAGGGAGGTGAACAAGGAGAGTACTACTACAGACTACTGCCCTGACACAGGGAGGTGAACAAGGAGAGTACTACTACAGACTACTGCCCTGACGCAGGGAGGTGAACAAGGAGAGTACTACTACAGACTACTGCCCTGACACAGGGAGGTGAACAAGGAGAGTACTACTACAGACTACTGCCCTGACGCAGGGAGGTGAACAAGGAGAGTACTACTACAGACTACTGCCCTGACACAGGGAGGTGAACAAGGAGAGTACTACTACAGACTACTGCCCTGACACAGGGAGGTGAACAAGGAGAGTACTACTACAGACTACTGCCCTGACACAGGGAGGTGAACAAGGAGAGTACTAGTACAGACTACTGCCCTGATGCAGGGAGGTGAACAAGGAGAGTACTAGTACAGACTACTGCCCTGACGCAGGGAGGTGAACAAGGAGAGTACTACTACAGACTACTGCCCTGACGCAGGGAGGTGAACAAGGAGAGTACTACTACAGACTACTGCCCTGACGCAGGGAGGTGAACAAGGAGAGTACTACTA
>NC_060193.1:7692299-7694799 GCF_021184085.1 Oncorhynchus gorbuscha
AAACCACTTTCCGTCAAAATTAGAAACGTGTCATGTCTAAAAATGTAGCTAGCTAGACTATCTTACCCGTATACATCATGGATGGACATGGCTCCCTCACGGATGCCACGGTTGTCCCTTAGTTTGAAGATGTAATCCGGAGACAGGTGTTTTCTCCATCTCCTTAGCTGTCATACTCGAATTCCACTGATTTCAAAACTCGGTCCTCCAGAAAGTGGAGAGCATACATGTAACGTTAGCTAGCAGTACACTTTAGCTAGCAGTACACTTTAGCTAGCAGTACACTAATTTGACTTTAGGTTTATGCAGTTTTACTACGCAATATATATATATTTTTAAAGCTGCGTTAGACAGAATTACCTAGACATGCTGACCAGCTCAAATAGACAGAAGCATGCTATATGGCAGACCAATACAAACCCATATCTCGGCATGTCCAGCCCACTCATTATTTTAGCCAATCATGGCTAACGGAAAGGTTGCTGTCTTTTTCTGAGCTAAACCAACTGGGCTCGTAATTTAACCATTTAATGTATATTTACAGATGGCATACATGGTCCTTCTGTAGCTCAGTTGGTAGAGCATGGCGCTTGTAACGCCAGGGTAGTGGGTTCGATCCCCGGGACCACCCATACGTAGAATGTATGCACACATGACTGTAAGTCGCTTTGGATAAAAGCGTCTGCTAAATGGCATATATTATTATTATATTATGTTTGTTATTAAGGCAAATTAAAGTTCACATTTTTCAGAAGGCATTTCTGCCAAAAAACGCATTTTGATAAGAAAAAGTTTACATTCAAATGGCTCTCCTGTAAAGTAGTGACCCGCGACACACGCCTAGTTTCCTGAAACAAATCACATATGTCTGAAATTATACATTGTGTTGAGATATGACCGGAGTGATTCTCTCTCATTTTTCTAGTATGTCGTGAATAAGACTCCATATGTTTCATGTTCAACATGAAAAGCCACCATCCTCGGGCAGAGTTTCATTAATATAATATGTAGCGTTAGCGTGATTTTGTTTGACATACTGCTTAGCTTGTGTCTGGAGGCTAATGATAACCACCAACAGTGTCAAGTGTTGTGTTAGCGTAGCTTGTGTCTAGGCGCTATTGATAACAGGTTGGTGTGATTTAATTATGCAGCGTTAGTGATGCTAGCTAGTGAACACACACACACACACACACACACACACACACACACACACACACACACACACACACACACACACACACACACACACACACACACACACACACACACACACACACACACACACACACACACATTTTACAGCAGAGGATGGGTTTTCTGAAAGCCACGTTAGCTACAAAGCTTTCTGGGAACTCATCCCGTCAGCCCATCTTGGCCCTCCTTCACATTTTCTGACCTGTCCGTCATTCCCCCGTTTCCTAGGCGACTCCAATGAGAACAAGCCGACGGATGACGAGGTGGCCAAGATGGGCTGTCCCAGTCTGGGAGAAAACACACGGATAGAGGTGGTCATCGAAGAGTCTTACGAGTTCAAGGTATCTGTGTTCATTTGAGTCCTCTTTTAGTATGTTTGGGGTATGTTTTGGGCATTTGTTTTGTACATTTGGTTTGGGCATTTGTTTTGGGTCTATACCGGCGAACATTAAAAAAAGTTTACGAATAAAATAAAAAAAATTAAACAAATATCCATCTCAAAATGTGCATCGGCCAATTAAAATCATTGACGTAGTTACACGTGATGAATGCAGGATTTCTTACAGGAAATAATCACTGCCACCTTGTCAGGTTAGCATAAGGCTAAATGTGCCAGGTTATGTAATGGGAACAGCTAACGTAAGGCTAAATGTGCCAGGTTATGTAATGGGAACAGCTAACGTAAGGCTAAATGTGCCAGGTTATGTAATGGGAACAGCTAGGTTATGTAATGGGAACAGCTAACGTAAGGCTAAATGTGCCAATGTAATGTGCCAGGTTATGTAATGGGAACAGTTAGTAATGGGAACAGTTAGCATAAGGCTAAATGTGCCAGGTTATGTAATGGGAACAGCTAGCATAAGACTAAATGTGCCAGGTTATGTAATGGGAACAGTTAGCATAAGGCTAAATGTGCCAGGTTATGTAATGGGAACAGCTAGCGTAAGGCTAAATGTGCCAGGTTATGTAATGGGAACAGCTAACGTAAGGCTAAATGTGCCAGGTTATGTAATGGGAACAGCTAACGTTTTCTCACTTGTAAACCTTTTCTAATGTTGACAGACCCTTTGTGTTTTATCTTCTGTTCTTCAGACAGCTTTTAGAATGTTTTGTGTATTCATTTTGTGTATTCATTTTGTGTATTATTTGTGTGTGTGTGTGTGTGTGTGTGTGTGTGTGTGTGTGTGTGTGTAGTGTGGGGTGAATACACTTATGAGAAGAGCTAAGAAGGTATAGTTCTCTTTCGGTCTCTGTATTGATTGTAATGATTGTGTGTTTCTGTAAGTGCATGGGTGTGTGTGTGTGT
>NC_060193.1:7704799-7709799 GCF_021184085.1 Oncorhynchus gorbuscha
TGTTGTGGGCTGTAGGTGTGACAGAGCACGCGTGCAGAATTATGACCGCCTTAGGGAGTTTGTATGTGTGTCTCCTCTCACCTGCCTTATTTAATCTGGTCTTCTCTCCCCTCTTTTTCATCCATTTGCCTCTGCCCACTTTTCTTCTCTATCTCTCTTTCCCCCTCCCTTTCTCCCCCTTCTCCCATCCTTCCCCCTCCACATCCCCCTCTCTCTTCTCTTTTTTTTCTTTCTGCTATTTCTTCTTATCCCCTCCCCTCCTTCCCATCTTCTTCCCCCTCCCTCTCCCCTCTCTTTCTGCTATTTCTTCTTATCCCCTCCCCCTCCTTCCCATTTTCTTCCCACCTCCCTCTCCCCTCTCTTTCTGCTATTTCTTCTTATCCCCTCCCCTCCTTCCCATTTTCTTCCCCCTCCCTCTCCCCTCTCTTCCTGCTATTTCTTCTCTTCTCCCTCTCCTCTCCACCACTACCCCCTCCCCTCCTTCCCATTTTCTTCCCCCTCCCTCTCCCCTCTCTTTCTGCTATTTCTTCTCTCCCCTCCCCCCTCCTTCCCATCTTCTTCCCCCTCTTTCTGCTATTTATTCTCTCCCTCTCCCCCTCCTCTCTCCACTACTACCCAGACACCTTTGCCAGTAAGGTGGCCGCCATCCAGGACCAGTACGCCGACGCCTCCATCGGCAACGTAACCGGTAGCAACGCCGTGAACGTCTTCCTTGGGATCGGAGTGGCGTGGACCATCGCCGCCGTGTTCTGGCGCTCCAAAGGCCAGGTGTTTCGCGTCGACCCGGGCTCGCTGGCGTTCTCCGTCACGCTCTTCACGGTGATGGCGTGCATATGCGTGATGATACTCCTCTACCGACGGCGGGCGTCAGTGGCAGGGGGGGAGCTCGGAGGGCCGAGGACTACCAAGATCATCACATCACTGGTCTTCTTCTTCATGTGGCTGATCTATATATTGCTGTCATCACTGGAGGCATACTGTCACATACCTGGGTTCTAGAGAGAGAGAGAGAGAGAGAGAGAGAGAGATGGAGAGAGAGAGAGAGATGGAGAGAGAGAGAGATGGAGAGAGAGAGATGGAGAGAGAGAGAGAGAGAAGGATGGAGGGGTGGGTTGGGGGAGACAGAGAGGAGGAATAGACACAGGGAGGGAACAAAAGGAAACCCACTCGGCAAAAACTGGTTGAATCAACATTGTTTCCACGTTGTTTCAACAACAACAAAAATGAAGCGTAATGACGTTTATTCAACGTGGGAAACGGATTGGATTTGCAACTTAAATCCAATGTCACGGGGACATTTTTTTTGTCAGCCAAATGTAAATGAAAAGTCGATGTTGAATTGACGTCTGCGCCAGTGGGAAGGGAGGCAGGCAGAGAGGACATGTTGGAAAGAGCATTCTCCCTTTCCCCCTTCTAACACTAGAGTCAGTATTCTCCTTCTAACACTAGAGTCAGTATTCTCCTTCTAACACTAGAGTCAGTATTCCCCCTTCTAACACCAGAGTCAGTATTCTCCATCTAACACCAGAGTCAGTATTCTCCTTCTAACACCAGAGTCAGTATTCTCCATCTAACACTAGAGTCAGTATTCTCCATCTAACACTAGAGTCAGTATTCTCCTTCTAACACTAGAGTCAGTATTCTCCATCTAACACCAGAGTCAGTATTCTCCATCTAACACTAGAGTCAGTATTCTCCATCTAACACTAGAGTCAGTATTCTCCTTCTAACACTAGAGTCAGTATTCTCCATCTAACACTAGAGTCAGTATTCTCCTTCTAACACTAGAGTCAGTATTCTCCGTCTAACACCAGAGTCAGTATTCTCCATCTAACACTAGAGTCAGTATTCTCCATCTAACACTAGAGTCAGTATTCTCCTTCTAACACTAGAGTCAGTATTCTCCATCTAACACCAGAGTCAGTATTCTCCATCTAACACTAGAGTCAGTATTCTCCATCTAACACTAGAGTCAGTATTCTCCTTCTAACACTAGAGTCAGTATTCTCCATCTAACACTAGAGTCAGTATTCTCCTTCTAACACTAGAGTCAGTATTCTCCGTCTAACACCAGAGTCAGTATTCTCCATCTAACACTAGAGTCAGTATTCTCCATCTAACACTAGAGTCAGTATTCTCCTTCTAACACTAGAGTCAGTATTCTCCATCTAACACTAGAGTCAGTATTCTCCATCTAACACTAGAGTCAGTATTCTCCATCTAACACTAATCTAACAGGTAGAGGTCATATCAGTGAAAGGCTCTAATCTAACAGGTAGAGGTCATATCAGTGAAAGCCTCTAATCCAACAGGTAGAGGTCATATCAGTGAAAGCCTCTAATCTAACAGGTAGAGATCATATCAGTGAAAGTCTCTAATCTAACAGGTAGAGGTCATATCAGTGAAAGGCTCTAATCTAACAGGTAGAGGTCATATCAGTGAAAGCCTCTAATCCAACAGGTAGAGGTCATATCAGTGAAAGCCTCTAATCTAACAGGTAGAGGTCATATCAGTGAAAGTCTCTAATCTAACAGGTAGAGGTCATATCAGTGAAAGCCTCTAATCTAACAGGTAGAGGTCATATCAGTGAAAGCCTCTAATCTAACAGGTAGAGGTCATATCAGTGAAAGCCTCTAATCCAACAGGTAGAGGTCATATCAGTGAAAGCCTCTAATCTAACAGGTAGAGGTCATATCTGTGAAAGCCTCTAATCTAACAGGTAGAGGACATATCAGTGAAAGCCTCTAATCCAACAGGTAGAGGTCATCTCAGACAACTCTTTCTGCCCCCTGCTTTACGACCCTCCTCTCCTCCTCTCTCTCTTTCCTTCCCTCGCTCACTCCGCCCAGCCTTATTCTCCAATAGACTGTAAACGTCTTAATATTGTCTTAAAGTGATAGGCTAGTAGAGGACGTTAGACCACACCCCTTTCCCCGCCACCCTCGCTCCTGTTGAGCCAATCCCAAGTCACCTTGCTCCCTAAGGAAGACCTTGCCCCTCCCACTTTTCAACGGCGTTGGTGTGTAGATGTTGTTATTGCGAAATTGTAAAGAAAATAATAAATAATGAAAATGATGATTATTATGAAGAAGTATGTTAAAAACATTGGAATGAGAGAGAAGATGATATTAAAAGACTAGAATTATTATGTGAGAACTGTACGGAATGATAATAATTGAACTTTGCAATAAAGAAAATGTTGAATATGAAATATATTAAAATACTTATTTAAAAAAACACCATTGTTGGATATAAAACTAAGATTAAACTAACCTGTTAGTAGAAAATGTGACCAACTAGCCCACTGACTAGTGACATTTTGTCTTTTCAAATATTGCGTGGAGTAGATTTTTGATCCAGACTATCAATATATTTGTCTACTATTCCGGCTGACCCAGTGCCCAAAATCCTTCACTTCCATCCCTGGTTACAACCATTATAACCAAGCAGGAAATGACGTAATGCCCAAACAGGATATCAGGTAACCGGAAACAGAAAGGAGGGTGGACCAAACTGACAATATATTTGTCTACTATTCCGGCTGACCCAGTGCCCAAAATCCTTCAATTCCATCCCTGGTTACAACCATTATAACCAAGCAGGAAATGACGTAATGCCCAAACAGGATATCAGGTAACCGGAAACAGAAAGGAGGGTGGACCAAACTGACAATATATTTGTCTACTATTCCGGCTGACCCAGTGCCCAAAATCCTTCAATTCCATCCCTGGTTACAACCATTATAACCAAGCAGGAAATGACGTAATGCCCAAACAGGATATCAGGTAACCGGAAACAGAAAGGAGGGTGGACCAAACTGACAATATATTTGTCTACTATTCCGGCTGACCCAGTGCCCAAAATCCTTCAATTCCATCCCTGGTTACAACCATTATAACCAAGCAGGAAATGACGTAATGCCCAAACAGGATATCAGGTAACCGGAAACAGAAAGGAGGGTGGACCAAACTGACAATATATTTGTCTACTATTCCGGCTGACCCAGTGCCCAAAATCCTTCAATTCCATCCCTGGTTACAACCATTATAACCAAGCAGGAAATGACGTAATGCCCAAACAGGATATCAGGTAACCGGAAACAGAAAGGAGGGTGGACCAAACTGACAATATATTTGTCTACTATTCCGGCTGACCCAGTGCCCAAAATCCTTCAATTCCATCCCTGGTTACAACCATTATAACCAAGCAGGAAATGACGTAATGCCCAAACAGGATATCAGGTAACCGGAAACAGAAAGGAGGGTGGACCAAACTGACAAACTTAATTTAGACCAATGAAATTTGAGGATAATCATGACGATGATGATGATTGTATCTAACTGTGTGTTGTATAAGAGACATTTCCGATGTTTTGTCTTAAAAACTAAACAAACAAAGAAACTATGGGTTTTATGCTGAATAAATAAATAAGATTTGAATATAGATATGTATAAGGCTGGTGTAAAGACTATGTACCATGCCCTATTGGTTTCATTCTCAATGAGAGGAGACCATAGAGTTGGATAGAGGGTGCACAGGAAAATATATTTTAGACGAGCTCTCTAGTGCAACTCTATGGCGCACACAGATCTCTCCTTCCTCCCAAAGTGTGCACTTTCCTTCACTGATTTGAATATAAATGACTGGTATCGGAAATATGGTGGGAAAATCCAATGATTTTAGATTTTCGGAAGTAGTGAACCATAGAGTTGGATAGAGGGTACACTTCAGGAGGAAGGAGATATCATTGGGATGCTCCCATCCTCTATCTGTTGTACAGCCATTAAACTAAACCAAGGACCAACTAACCAACCAACTAACTAACTAACTAACTCTATGTTGTCATGCTAATACAACCACACTGTGATACAACACACAGCCTGTCCACTGAATATTAAACCCCAGCTCAGTCCTCTGAATATAACATCACAGCTCAGTCAGTCCCATGAATATGACATCACAGCGTAGTCCGTCCCTGAATATGACATCCCAGCTGTCAG
>NC_060193.1:7719799-7729799 GCF_021184085.1 Oncorhynchus gorbuscha
AACTGTAGATATAGCTAACATAGCACTGTAGATATAGCTAACATAACACGGGAGATATAGCTAACAGCACTGTAGATATAGTTAACAGCACTGTAGATATAGCTAACATAGCACTGTAGATATAGCTAACAGCACTGTAGATATAGCTAACAGCACTGTAGATATAGCTAACTGTAGATATAGCTAACTGTAGATATAGCTAACAGCACTGTAGATATAGCTAACAACACTGTAGATATAGCTACCAGCACTGTGGATATAGCTAACAGCACTGTAGATATAGCTAACTGTAGATATAGCTAACAGCACTGTAGATATAGCTAACAGCACTGTAGATTTAGCTATCAGCACTGTGGATATAACTAACAGCACTGTAGATATAGCTAACAACACTGTAGATATAGTTAACAGCATTGTAGATATAACTAACTGTAGATATAGCTAACAGCACTGTTGATATAGCTAACAGCACTGTAGATATAGTTAACTGTAGATATAGCTAACTGTAGATATAGCTAACAGCACTGTAGATATAGCTAACTGTAGATATAGCTAACATAGCACTGTAGATATAGCTAACTGTAGATATAGCTAACAGCACTGTAGATATAGCTAACAGCACTGTAGATATAGCTAACAACACTGTGGATATAGCTAACAGCACTGTAGATATAGCTAACAACACTGTGGATATAGCTAACAGCACTGTAGATATAGCTAACAACACTGTGGATATAACTAACATAGCACTGTAGATATAGCTAACTGTAGATATAGCTAACAGCACTGTAGATATAGCTAACTGTAGATATAGCTAACAGCACTGTAGATATAGCTAACATAGCACTGTAGATATAGCTTAAGGTGTAAAACTGTGAGATAACTTAGCCAGGCTGGAAGGAAGCCTGTCACATATACTCCCGCCTGATGGACGGAGAGGGAGAGAAGGGTAGAGAGGGAGAGAAGAGGAGAGAGACAGAGGAGAGAGAGACATGGACAGAGAGAGAGAAGGGTAGACAGCCGGATCTTAAATGCAAACATCACTGTGGCTGAGTGTGTGTGTGTGTCCCTGTCTGAAACGTCAGTGTAGCAAAGAGTGTTTGGCGGTATGTCTGAGCTCTGGATAAAGAGAGGATGAATGGAGAGATATAGAGGAATGAGAGAAAGGGATAGAGAGGAGAGGAATGAGAGAGGGATAAAACTGTAGATATAACTAAACAGCAGGAATGAGAGAGGGATAAAGAGACAGAGGAATGAGAGGGATAAAGACAGAGGAATGAGAGAGGGATAGATAGGAGAGGAATGAGAGAAGGGATAGAGATATAGAGACAACTGTAGAGGGATAAAGAGGAGAGGAATGAGAGAGGGATAAAGAGGAGAGGAATGAGGGAGACAGAGAGGAGAGGATATAGAGGGATAAAGAGGAGAGGAATGAGAGGGATAAAGACAGCACTGTAGAATGAGGGAGGGATAGAGAGGAGAGATTGAAGGAGGGATAGACAGCAGAGGAATGAGAGAGGGATAAAGACAGAGGAATGAAGAGGATAAAGACGAAGAGCACTGAGAGAGGGATAGAGACAGAGAACAGAGAGGGATAGAGCTAACTGAGATATAGATAGGAGACAATGAGAGAGGGATAGAGAGAGAGAAGGGATGATAGGAGAGGAATAAGCTAAGAACACTGAGATATAGATAACAGAGAACTGAGAGAATAGATAGAGAGGAGAGGGATAGAGAGAGAGGAATGAGAGAAAGGCTGGAAGAGGAATGAGCGATAGGGATAAAGAGGAGAGGAATGACAGAAAGGGAGAAAGAGAGGAGAGAGAGAGAAGAGGATAGAGAGAGGAGAGAGAGAGAGGGAGAGAGACAGAGAGAGAATGAGAGAAAGGGACAGAGAGGAGAGAGAACAGAGAGAGAGGGATAAGAAGAGGAATGATAAAAGTCCTAGATCTTAAATGAGAGAAACATTTCTAAAGGAGGCTGAGTGAGGGATAAAGACGAGAGGAATGAGAAGGGATAAAGACTGTTAGGAATGAGGGATAAAGAGGAGAGGAATGAGAGAAAGGGATAAGTTGAGAATGAGAAAAGGGATAAAGTGAGAGGAATGAGTGAGGGATAAAGACGAGCCAAGAATGAGAGAAAGGGATAGAAGGAAAATGAGAGAAAGGGTGAGGGAGGGATAAAGAGGAGAGGAATGAGAGAGGATGGATCCAAGAGGAGAGGAATGAGAGAAAGGGATAGAGAGGAGAGGATAAAGAGGAGAGGAATGAGAGAAAGGGATAAAGAAGAGGAGAGAAAGGGATGAGAGGAGAGGAATGGAGAAAGGGATAAAGAGGAATGAGAGAGAAAGGGATAGAAGGAGAGGAATGAGGAAAGAAGAGGAGAATGAGAGAAAGGGATAGAGAGAGAAAGGGATAGAGAGAGAAAAAGGGATAGAGAGAGAGGAATGAGAGAAAGGGATAGAGGAGAGGAGAGAGAAAGGGATGAGAGGAGAGGAATAAAGAGAGAGAATGAGAGAAAGGGATAGAGAAAGGGATAAAGGATAGAGGAGAGGAATGAGAGAAAGGGATAGAGAAAGGGATAAAGAGAGAGAGAGAAAAGGGATAAAGAGAGAGAATGAGAGAAAGGGATAAGAGAGGAGAGAATGAGAGATCCAGGATAATGAAACATCATAAAGATGAGGAATGAGAAAAGGGATAAAGGATAGAGAGGAATGAGAGAGGGATAGAGAGGAGGAATGAGAAAGAATAAGAGAGAGGAATGAGAGAAAGAGATATCGTTTTTAGAGAAAGGGATAGAGAGGAGGATAAAAGAAAGGGAATTGGAGAGGAAAAGGGATAAAGAGGAGAGGGAATGAGAGAAAGGGATAAAGAGGGAATTGATCAGTCTTAGAGGAAGAGGGATAAAAGTAACAGAACAAAAGAGAGGAAAAGAGAAGGGATAAGGGATAGAGAGAGAATGAGAAAGGGATAAGAGAGAGAGGGATAAGATATAAAAAGGGATAAAGAGGAGAGGAATGAACAGAAAGAGAAAGGGATAGAGAGAAGAGGAATGAGAAAGGGATAGAGAAGAGGAATAGAGAGAAAGGGATAGAGAGAGAGGAATGAGAGAAAGGGATAGAGAGAGAATGAGAGAAAGGGATAGAGAGGAGAGGAATGAGAAAGGGATAGAGAGGAGAGGAATGATAGAGGGATAGAGAGAGAGGAATGAGAGAAAGGGATAGAGAGGAGAGAATGAGAGAGAAGGGATAAGAGGAGAGGAGAGAGAAAGGGATAGAGAGAGAGGAATGAGAGATAAATAGGAGGAGAGGAATGAGAAAAGGGATAGAAGAGAGAAAGAAAGGGATAGAGAAAAGGAGATATAAAAACATAGAGGAATGGAGAGAAAGGGGATAGAGAAGAGAGGATATGAGAGAAAGGATAGAGAGATAATGAGAGACAAGCAGAGGAATGAGAAAGGGACTAGAGAGAGAACATAGCAATGAGAGAAAGGGATAGAGAGGAGAGGAAGAAAGGGATATAGCTAACTGAGAAAGGGATAGAGAGAGAGGAAAGAGAAATAGGATAGAGAGGAGAGAGAGATAAAGAGAGAGGAATGAGAAAGGGATAAAGAGAGAGGAATGAGAAAGGGATAAGAGGAGAGGAATGAGAGGATAAAGAGGAGAGGAATGAGAGATAGAGATAGACTGGAGAAAGAATGAGAGAAAGGGATAGAAAGAAAGAGGAGAGGAATGAGATATAGAGAGGGGATAAAAGGATAATGAGAGAAAGGGATAAAGAGGAGAGAATGAGAGATATAAAGAACAGAGGAATGAGAGAGATATAGAGAACTTAATGAGAGAAAGGGATAAAGAGGAGAGGAATGAGAGATATAGAGAAATGAGAGAAGGGATAGATAGAGAGAATGAGAGAAAGGGATAGAGAGGAGAGAATGAGAGAAAGGGATAAAGAGGGAGAGGAATGAGAGAAAGGGATAAAGAGGAGATATAGCTAACTGTAGATAGAGAGGAAGGAATGAGAGAAAGGGATAAAGAGGACCAATGAGAGAAAGGATATAGAGAAGGAGAGAAAGAGATATAGAGAAATGAGAGAAATAGAGATAGAGAGAAGAGGAATGAGAAGGGATAGAGAGAAAGGAATGGATATGAGAGAAGAGGAGAGGAATGAGAGAAAGATATAAAGAGGGAATGAGAGAGAGGGAGATATAGCAGATAAATAGAGAACTGAGATGATAAAGAGGAGAGGAATGAGAAAGGGATAGAGAGGAGAGAGAAAGAGAAAATAGAATGAGAGATAGAAAGATAAAGAGAGGAATGAGAGAAAGATATAGAGAGAGGGAGAGGAGATATAGGGATAAAGAGAGGAATGAGAGAAAGGGATAGAGAGGAGAGAATGAGAGAACTGTATAAAGAGAGAGAGAATGAGAGAAAGGGATAGAGAGGAGAGGAATGAGAGAAAGGGATAGAGAGAGAGAGAGAGAAAGGGATAAAGGAAGGAAGAGAAAGGGATAGAGAGAGGATATAGAAAGGGGAGAGAGAAAGGGATATAGAAGAAAGGGATATTGAGGAAGGAATGAGAGAAAGGGATAGATATAAAGACATAGAGAGGAGAGAGATAAAGGATAGAGAGGAAGAGAGAGAAAAGGGATAGAGAGGAAGATATAGCTAAGAGATAGAGAGGAGAGATATAGCCCAGAGAAAGGGATAGAGAGAACAGAAAGAAAGGGATAGAGAGGAAGATAAAGAGGAGGGATAGAGAAAGGACTGTAGATATAGAGAGAGGAGAGAGAAAGGGATATAGAAACAGGAACTGAGAGAGGGATAGAGAGAGAGGAATGAGAGAAAGATATAGAGGAGAGAGAGAAAGAGATAGAGAGAAGGGATAAAGAGGAGAGAATGAGAGAAAGGGATAGAGAGAGAGAGTAGATATAGAGGAGAGGAATGAGAGTGGGGATAAAGAGAGAGCACTGTTGATAAAGAGGAGAATGAGAGAAGAGAGGATAAAGGGATAGAGAGAGAGAGAGGGAAAGAGGATAGGAATGAGAGAAAGAGAGAATGAGATAGAAAGGGATAGAAAGGAGAGGAATGAGAGGGGATAGAGAGGAGAGGAATGAGAGAAAGGGATAGAGAAGAGGAATGAGAGAGGGAAAGGGAGAGAGGAGGAGAGAGATAGGATAGAGGAATGAGAGAAAGGGAGAAAGAGAGAGAGGAATGAGAGAAAGGATAAGGAGAGGAATGAGAGGGGATAGAGAAGAGGGAATGAGAGAAAGGGATAGAGAGGAGAGGAATGAGAGAGGGGATAGAGAGGAGAGGAATGAGAAAGGGATAAAGAGGAGAGAGAGAGAAAGGGATAAAGAGGAGAGAGGGATAAAGAGGAGAGGAATGAGAGAAAGGGATAAACTGTAGAGAAAGGGAGAGAGAGAGAGGAATGAGAGGGATAGAGAGAGAGGAATGAGAAGAGGGATAAAGAGGAGGATAGAGAAGATAACAGATGAGAGAAAGGGGATAAAGAGGAGAGGAATGAAGAAAGGATAGAGAGAGAGGAATGAGAGAAAGGGATAGTGAGAATGAGAGAAAGGGATAGAGAGAGAGAATAGAAAGGGAGAGAGGAGAGATAAAGGGAGAGGAGAGGAATGAGAGAAAGGATAAAGATAGGAATGAGAGACAGAGAGAGAGAAAGGAGGAAAGGGAGAAAGAGAGGGAGAGAATGAGAGAAAGGGATAAAGAGGAGAGGAATGAGAGAAAGGATAAAGAGGAGATAGGGGATAAAGAGGAGAGGAATGAGAGAAAGGGATAAAGAGAGAGGAATGAGAAAGGGATAGAGAGGAGAGGAATGAGAGAAAGGGATAAAAGGAGAGGAGAGAGAAAGGGATAGAGAGAGGAATGAGAGAAAGGGATAAAGAGAGAGGAATGAGAGAAAGGGATAAAGAGAGAATGAGAGAAAGGATAAAGAGGAGAGGAATGAGAGAAAGGGATAGAGAGAGAGAATGAGAGAAAGGATAGAGAGAGAGAATGAGAGAAAGGGATAAAGAGGAGAGAGAGATAAAGAGGAGAGAATGAGAGAAAGGGATAAAGAGGAGAGGAATGAGAGAAAGGGATAGAGAGAGAGGAATGAGAGAAAGTGGGATAGAGAGAGAGGAATGAGAGAAAGGGATAGAGGAGAGGAGAAAGAGAGAAAGGAGAGGAAGAGATAGGGATAAAGAGAGAGGAAAGAGGGATAGAGAGGAGAGGAATGAGAAAGGATAAAGAGAGAGGAATGAGAAAAGGGATAGGAGGAGAGGAATGAGAGAAAGGGATAAAGAGGAGAGGAATGAGAGAAAGGGATAAAGAGGAGAATGAGAGAAAGGGATAGAGAGGAGAGAATGAGAGAGGGATAAAGAGAGGAGAGGAATGAGAGATAGAGAGAGAAATGAGAGAAAGGGATAAAGAGAGAGAGAGGAAAAGGATAAAGAGAGAGGAGATAGAGAGGAGAGGAATGAGAGAAAGGGATAAAGAGGAGAGGAATGAGAGAAAGGGATAGAGAGAGGAGAGAATGAGAGAAAGGGATAGAGAGGAGAGGAATGAGAGAAATGAGAGAAGAGGAATGAGAGAAAGGGATAAAGAGGAATGGAATGAAAGGGATAGAGAGGAGAGGAATGAGAGAAAGGATAAAGAGGAGAGGAATGAGAGAAAGAGGATAGAGAAAGGGATAAAGGAGAGGAATGAGAGAGGGGATAAGGAGAGGAATGAGAGAAAATGGATAGAGAGGAGAGGAATAGAGAAAGGGATAAGAGGAGAGGAATGAGAGAAAGGGATAGAGATAGAGGAGAGAAAGGGATAAAGAGGAGAGGAATGAGAAGGGGATAAAGGGAGAGGAATGAGAGAAAGGGATAAAGAGGAGAGGAATGAGAGAGGGATAGAGGAGAGGAATGAGAGAAAGGGATAAGAATAGAGGAATGAGAGAAAGGGATAAAGAGGAGAGGAATGAGAGAAAGGGATAAGGAGAATGAGAGAAAGGGATAAAGAGGAAGGAATGAGAGAAAGGGATAAAGAGGAGAATGAGATAGAGAGGAAGAGATAGGGATAGAGAGAGAGGAATGAGAGAAAGGGATAAAGAGGAGGAATGAGAGAAAGAGGATAAAGAGGAGAGGAATGAGAGAAAGGATAGGAATGAGAGAGATAAAGAGAAGAGGAGAGAGAAAGAAGGAGAGGAATGAGAGAAAGGGATAAAGAGAATGAGAGGAAGGATAAAGAGAAAGGAGAGAAGGGATAAAGAGGAGAGGAATGAGAGAATGAGAGAAAGGATAAAGAGAGGGATAAAGAGAGAGAGGGAAAGAGGAATGATAAGAAAGGGATAAGGAGAGAGGAGAATGAAAGGGATAGAGAGAGAATGAGAGAAAGGGATAGAGAGGAGAGGAATGAGAGAAAGGAATGGATAGAGAGGGAGAGGAATGAGAGAGGGATAAAGGAGGAATGAGAGATAAGAGAGAGGAATGAGAGAAAGGATAGAGAGGAGAGGAATGAGAGAAAGGGATAAAGAGGAGAGGAATGAGAGAAAGGGATAAAGAGAGAGGAATGAGAGAAAGGATAAGAGAGGAATGAGAGAAAAGGGATAGAGAGAGAGGAATGAGAGAAAGGGATAGAGAGGAGAGGAATGAGAAAGGATAGAGAGAGGAATGAGAGAAAGGGATAATAGAGGAGAGGAATGAGAGAAAGGGATAAAGAGGAGAGGAATGAGAGAAAGGGATAAAGAGAGAGGAAGAGAGGGATAAAGAGAGAGGAATGAGAGAGGGAGAGAGATAGAGGAATGAGAGAGAGAAAGGGATAAAGAGGAGAGGAATGAGAGAAAGGGATAAGAGGAGAGGAATGAGAGAAAGGGATAAAGAGGAGAGGAATGAGAGAAAGGGATAAAGAGGAGAGGAATGAGAGAAAGGGATAAAGAGGAGAGGAATGAGAAAAGGATAAAGAGGAGAGGAGAGAAAGGGATAAAGAGAGAGAGGAATGATAGAGAGAGGGATAGAGAGAGAGGAAGAATGAGAGAGGGATAGAGAGAGAGAATGAGAGAAAGGGATAGAGAGGAGGAATGAGAGAAAGGGATAGAGAGGAGAGGAATGAATGAGAAAAGGGATAAAGAATAGGAATGAAGAGAGAAAGGAATGAGGATAGAGAGGAGAGAATGAGAGAAGGATAAAGAATAGAGGGAGAGAAAGGGATAGAGAGAAGAATGAGAAAGGGATAGAGAGGAGAGGAATGAGAGAAAGGGATAAAGAATAGAGGAATGAGAGAAAGGGATAAGAGGAGAGGAGAGGAGAAGGGATAGAGAGGAGAGGAATGAGAGAAAGGGATAAAGAATAGAGGAATGAGAGAAAGGGATAGAGAATAGAGGAATGAGAGAAAGGGATAGAGAGAGGAGAATGAGAGAAAGGGATAAAGAGGAGAGGAATGAGAGGGGATAGAGAATAGAGGAATGAGAGAAAGGGATAAAGAAAGAGGAATGAGAAAAGGGATAAAGAATAGAGGAATGAGAGAAAGGGATAGAGAATAGAGGAATGAGAGAAAGGGATAAAGAGGAGAGGAATGAGAGAAAGGGATAGAAGGAGAGGAATGAGAGAAAGGGATAGAAGAATAGAGAATGAGAGAAAGGATAAAGAATAGAGGAATGAGAGAAAGGGATAGAGAATAGAGGAATGAGAGAAAGGGATAAAGAGGAGAGGAATGAGAAAAGGGATAAAGAGGAGAGGAATGAGAGAAAGGGATAGAGAATAGAGGAAATGGAATAAAGAGAAGAGGAATGAGAGAAAGGGATAGAGAGATAGAAGAGGAATGAGAGAAGGATAGAGAGGAATGAATGAGAAAGGGATAGAGAGGAGAGGAATGAGAGAAAGGGATAGAGAGGAGAGGAGAGATGGGGATAGAGAGGAGAGAATGAGAGAAAGGATAAAGAGGAATGAGGAATGAGAGGGGATAGAGAGAGAGAGGAATGAGAGAAAGGGATAGAGAGGAGAGGAATGAGATGGGGATAGAGAGGAGAGGAATGAGATGGGGATAGAGAGGAGAGAATGAGAGAAAGGGATAAAGAGAAGAGGAATGAGATGGGGATAGAGAGAGAGGAATGAGAGAAAGGATAGAGAGGAGAGAAATGAGATGGGGATAGAGAGATAGAGGAATGAGAGAAAGGGATAGAGAGGAGAGGAATGAGAGAAAGGGATAAAGAGGAGAGGAATGAGAGATAGATAGAGGGAGAGGAATGAGAGAAAGGGATAGAGAGGAGAGGAATGAGAGAAAGGGATAGAGAGGAGAGGAATGAGAGGGGATAGAGGAAATGAGAGAAGGGATAGATAGAGAGATAGAGAAAGATAGATGGGGATAGAGAAGAGAGAAGAGAGAAAGGGATAGAGAGGAGAGAATGGAATGAGAGAAAGGGATAGAGAGGAGGAGGAATAGAGAGAGAAAGGGATAGAGAGGAGAGAATGAGAGGGGATAGAGAGGAGAGGAATGAGAGAAAGGGATAGAGAGGAGAGGAATGAGATGGGGATAGAGAGGAGAGGAATGAGAGGGGATAGAGAGGAGAGGAATGAGAGATAGAGGGATAGAGATAGGAGAGGGAATGAGAGAAAGGGATAGAGAGGAGAGGAATGAGAGGGGATAGAGAGGAGAGGAATGAGAGAGGGATAAAGAGAGAGGAATGAGAGGGGATAGAGAGAGGAATGAGAGAAAGGGATAGAGAGGAGAGGAATGAGAGAAAGGGATAAAGAGGAGAGGAATGAGAGGGGATAGAGAGGAGAGGAATGAGAGGGGATAGAGAGGAGAGGAATGAGAGAAAGGGATAGAGAGGAGAGGAATGAGAGAGGGATAGAGAATGAGAGAAAGGGATAGAGGGAGAGGAATGAGAGGGATAGAAGGGATAGAGAGGAGAGGAATGAGAGAAAGGGATAGAGAGGAGAGGAATGAGAGAAAGGGATAGAGAGGAGAGGAATGAGAATAGAGATAGAGAGGAATGAGAGGGGGATAGAGAGGAGAGGA
>NC_060193.1:7734799-7739799 GCF_021184085.1 Oncorhynchus gorbuscha
ATCAATCAATCAACCAACCATCAATCAATCAATCAACCAACCAACCAACCAACCAACCATCAACCAACCAACCAATCAACCAACCATCAATCAACCAACCATTAATTAATCAATTAATCAATCAATCAACCAACCAACCATCCATCAATCAATCAATCAACCAACCAACCAACCAACCAACCAACCAACCATCCATCAACCAACCAACCATCAATCAATCAACCAACCATTAATTAATCAATCAACCAACCATCAATCAATCAACCAACCAACCATCAATCAACCATCAACCATTAATCAATCAATCAACAAATCATCAACCAACCATCAATCAAATTAACTAACCAACCATCAATCAACCAATCACCAACCAACCAATCATCAACCAACAAACCAAGACAAGGCCGATATTTTAGCCAAACTTGTGCATTTATTGAAATGACAGTGATACAGTTGATATGATTTCCCCAGATGATAAACACGAGTACATCCTGATGGAGCGTAGTAATATTCTCTTTGACAATCACTCATTTCTACATTCAGTGTCAACAAACTCTGAGCCCCAAATGGCACCCTATTCCCTATATAGGGAGAAGGGTGTCATTTGGGATGAATCCTACAGTATCCCTCTCTAACTCTCTCTTAAGTGCCCCTTTAAGAGAGAAACTCTTAAAGGGGGAGAAGGTTGGAGGGATGAGGGGTGGAGGGATGGCGGGAGAGAAGGGTGGAGGGATGAGGGGTGGAGGGATGAGGGGTGGAGGGATGGCGGGAGAGAAGGGTGGAGGGATGACGGGTGGAGGGATGAGGGGTGGAGGGATTGCGGGAGAGAAGGGTAAAGGGATGGAGAGAAGGATGGAGGGAGAGAAGGGTGGAGGGATGGAGGGAGAGAAGGATGAAGGGAGAGAAGGGTGGATGGATGTATGTGTGTAAGACAGGATGGCAGTCGACAGCCTTAAAGAAGGCCTGAGGGGAGGAAAGGGAGAAGAGTTGCCACACGGTCTACAGTGTGTGGAGAGAAATGTGAAGCTGCCCTCTAGGCTAAACTTCAATAAGCCCCCAGGCTGAGTCTCCCGGGTAGGAAATTGGCTAACAGTGTTATAGTGAGCCAAGAGCAACCTTCTGGCTCGGTCTTTATGTTTCATTTAGATCTTATCTGATACATGGACACAAAGTCAATGGAACTCTTCAGCACGTTTTACATAGAACCACTGGTCATGTTCTAGAACTTCTAGTGTTCTACAGTAGAATTCTCTGGCCATGTTCTAGAACTTCTAGTGTTCTACAGTAGAATTCTCTGGCCGTGTTCAAGAACATCTAGTGTTCTACAGTAGAATTCTCTGGCCGTGTTCAAGAACTTCTAGTGTTCGACAGTAGAATTCTCTGGCCATGTTCTAGAACTTCTAGTGTTCGACAGTAGAATTCTCTGGCCATGTTCTAGAACTTCTAGTGTTCGACAGTAGAATTCTCTGGCCATGTTCTAGAACTTCTAGTGTTTTACAGTATAATTCTCTGGCCATGTTCTAGAACTTCTAGTGTTCGACAGTATAATTCTCTGGCCATGTTCTAGAACTTCTAGTGTTCGACAGTAGAATTCTCTGGCCATGTTCTAGAACTTCTAGTGTTCGACAGTAGAATTCTCTGGCCATGTTCTAGAACTTCTAGTGTTCGACAGTAGAATTCTCTGGCCATGTTCTGGAACTTCTAGTGTTCGACAGTAGAATTCTCTGGCCATGTTCTGGAACTTCTAGTGTTCGACAGTAGAATTCTCTGGCCATGTTCTGGAACTTCTAGTGTTCGACAGTAGAATTCTCTGGCCATGTTCTGGAACTTCTAGTGTTCGACAGTAGAATTCTCTGGCCATGTTCTAGAACTTCTAGTGTTCGACAGTAGAATTCTCTGGCCATGTTCTAGAACTTCTAGTGTTCGACAGTAGAATTCTCTGGCCATGTTCTAGAACTTCTAGTGTTCGACAGTAGAATTCTCTGGCCATGTTCTAGAACTTCTAGTGTTCGACAGTAGAATTCTCTGGCCATGTTCTAGAACTTCTCGTGTTCGACAGTAGAATTCTCTGGCCGTGTTCAAGAACATAGTAGAGTCACCTAGCTAGCGAATACAGTTGTTCTCAAACCTGGTCCTGGGGATCCAAAAGGGGGACACATTTCTGTTTTTGCTGTTGCACTACACACCTGATTCAAATCATTCAAGCTCGATTATCAGTTGATAATCTTAAAATCAGGAACAAGTAAAAATGTGTCCCCCTTCGGGTCCCCGGGACCAGGATTGAGAACCCCTGATTGAACAGATAAGGTGACACTATAAACTATTTAAAAAGTTAATAAAAACAGGGTGATAAAAGTGGAATCACTTAACAAAAAAAATAAAAAATTCAACTTTAAACTCAGCGTTTAAAAAAGTGTTTTAAAAACGTATTCTCATCAGGACAAGTGTGTTACACATACTGGGCCGTTTCCCAGACCAGATATACATTACTTCTAAGATTATTGGACACACACGGATCAAACCAAACTATTATTTTATGCCCCGATGTACATAAATAGATATAAATTGGGATATTATAAAGACAACTTTTCGGGTCTCAAAAGAACCCTGGAACTTTAAAAAAGTGGTCTCCCCTATAGTACCCTAGCAACGGTTCTGTGAACCGTACATAAAACACGGAGCATTCAACACAGAACATTGTGAAAAACTTTAAAATTCACCCTCACTACCAAAAGAGTTGTACCCCCTCCCAACCTGAATATCAATTATCACACAAAAAAAATAAAAAAGGTACATTTCTCCTTATTCTTTTATTTATTAGAAGTGTTGGAATGTTTATTTTAACAATCATGGTGAGGGGGTACATTAAACCAAGATGGAGAGGAGAGGAGAGGAGAGGAGTGGAGAGGACAGGACAGGAGAGGAGAGGTGAGGTGAGGAGGAGTGGAGAGGAGTGGAGAGGACAGGAGAGGAGAGGAGAGGAGGAGGGAGAGGAGAGGAGAGGAGTGGACAGGAGAGGTGAGGAGTGGAGTGGAGAGGAGAGGAGAGGTGAGGAGGTGAGGGGAGGAGAGGAGTGGAGAGGAGAGGAGAGGAGGCAGGGAGGAGAGGAGTAGAGAGGAGAGGAGAGGAGAGGAGAGGAGGAGAGGAGGGGAATGGAGAGGGAGGAGTGGAGAGGAGAGGAGAGAGGAGGAGAGGAGAGAGGAGGAGAGGAGGGAGAGGAGGGGAGAGGGGAGGGAGAGGAGGGGAGAGGAGAGGAGGGGAGAGGAGGGGAGAGGAGGGGAGAGGGGAGGGAGGGGAGGGAGAGGGGAGGGGAGAGGAGGGGAGAGGGGAGGGGAGAGGAGGGGAGAGGAGAGGGAGAGGAGAGGAGGAGGAGAGGGGAGAGGGAGGGGGAGGGAGAGGAGGGAGGGAGAGGAGAGGAGGGGAGAGGGGAGGGGAGGGAGAGGAGAGGAGAGGAGAGGAGGAGGAGAGGAGGGAGAGGGAGGGGAGGGGAGAGGAGGGGAGAGGAGGGGAGAGGAGGAGAGGAGTGGAGAGGAGAGGAGTGGAGAGGAGTGGAGAGGAGGGGAGGGAGAGGAGAGAGGAGGAGAGGAGTGGAGAGGAGGGAGAGGAGAGGAGAGGGGAGAGGGAGGGAGAGGAGAGAGGAGAGGAGAGTGGGGGATGTTACAAGAGGAGAGGAGAGGAGAGAAGAGGAGAGGAGAGTGGGGGATGTTACAAGAGGAGAGGAGAGGAGAGGAAAGGAGAGGAGTGGGGGGAATGTTACAGGAGGAGAGGAGGGAGAGGAGGGGGAGAGGTGAGGAGAGGCGAGGAGAGGAGAGGAGAGAGGAGAGGAGTGGGGGATGTTACAGGAGGAGAGGAGAGGAGAGGAGTGGGGGGAATGTTACAGGAGGAGAGGAGAGGAGGGTAGAGGTGAGGGGATGAGAGGAGAGAAGAGGACAGGAGAGGAGAGGAGAGAAGAGGATAGGAGAGGAGAGGAAAGGAGTGGGGCGATGTTACAGGAGGAGAGGAGAGGAGTGGGGGATGTTACAGGAGGAGAGGAGAGGAGTGGGGGATGTTACAGGAGGAGAGGAGAGGAGAGGAGAGGAGTGGGGGATGTTACAGAAGGAGAGGAGAGGAGAGGGGGATGTTACAGGAGGAGAGGAGAGGAGGGGAGGGGAGGGGAGAGGTGAAGAGAGGAGAGGAGTGAGGGGAGGGGAGAGGAGTGGGGGGATGTTACAGGAGGAGAGGAGGGGAGAGGAGAGGAGGAGAGGAGGGGAGAGGAGGAGGAGGGAGAGGACAGGAGAGGAGAGGAGGAGAGAGAGGGAGGGAGGGAGGGGAGGGAGAGGACAGGAGAGGAGAGGAGAGGAAAGGAGTGGGGGATGTTACAGGAGGAGAGGAGGGGAGAGGAGAGGAGGAGAGAGGAGAGGAGGGGAGAGGAGAGGAGAGGAGGGGAGAGGACAGGAGAGGAGGAGCGAGGAGAGGAGGGGAGGGGAGAGGACAGGAGAGGAGGAGGAGGAGAAAGAGGACAGGAGAGGAGAGGCAGCAAGCATCAGCGGAGGAGGAGAGGAGAGGAAGAGGGAGAAGAGGAGAGGAAGAGGGAGGGGAGAGAGCGACAGGCAGCAAGCATCAGTGGTGGATGAGAGGAGGCAGGAGTAGAGGAAGGGGGAGGAGAGGAAGGGGAGGAGAGGAAGGGGAGGAAAGGAAGGGGAGGAAAGGAAGGGGAGGAGAGGAAGGGGGAGGAGAGGAAGGGGGAGGAGAGGAAGGGGGAGGAAGGGGAGGAGAGGAAGGGGGAGGAGAGGAAGGGGGAGGAGAGGAAGGGACGAGGGACAGAAAGATTCCAAAATGTCTTTCACTTCTAGAACATCTCAAACACTTCCCCTGCTTCCATCACTCCTCTCCATCCCTCCTTTCTGCCCAGGGGAACCTTTAGTCAGTAGTACAGGTCATGTAAAATGACAATAACATAGAAATACATTTACAGATGAATAATAATAACAAAATTATAGGCACAGAATATTCTACTCTAC
>NC_060193.1:7744799-7747299 GCF_021184085.1 Oncorhynchus gorbuscha
CCAAAGCGACTTACAGTCATGTGTGCATACATTCTACGTATGGGTGGTCCCGGGGATCGAACCCACTACCCTGGCGTTACAAGCGCCATGCTCTACCAACTGAGCTAGGGAAGGAAGTGGTTAAGAGGAGCTACAGTTTTAGTTCTGGGACAGATAGTGGTTAAGAGGAGCTACAGTTTTAGTTTTGGGACAGATAGTGGTTAAGAGGAGCTACAGTTTTAGTTCTGGGACAGATAGTGGTTAAGAGGAGCTACAGTTTTAGTTCTGGGACAGATAGTGGTTAAGAGGAGCTACAGTTTTAGTTCTGGGACAGATAGTGGTTAAGAGGAGCTACAGTTTTAGTTCTGGGACAGATAGTGGTTAAGAGGAGCTACAGTTTTAGTTCTGGGACAGATAGTGGTTAAGAGGAGCTACAGTTTTAGTTCTGGGACAGATAGTGGTTAAGAGGAGCTACAGTTTTAGTTCTGGGACAGATAGTGGTTAAGAGGAGCTACAGTTTTAGTTTTGGGACAGATAGTGGTTAAGAGGAGCTACAGTTTTAGTTTTGGGACAGATAGTGGTTAAGAGGAGCTACAGTTTTAGTTTTGGGACAGATAGTAATATAATAATTGTTAAGTGACTGTCCCACTGGATGTCATAAGGTGAATGCACAATTTGTAAGTTTGGGACAAATGACTTAAATGTAAATGTAAATAATAATAATAATATATGCCATTTAGCAGGATCCAAAGCTACAGTTTTGCATACATTCTACGTTTGGTCCCGGGACAGATAGTAGGTGGTTAAGAGGAGCTACAGTTTTAGTTTGGGACAGATAGTGGTTAAGAGGAGCTACAGTTTTAGTTCTGGGACAGATAGTGGTTAAGAGGAGCTACAGTTTTAGTTCTGGGACAGATAGTGGTTAAGAGGAGCTACAGTTTTAGTTTTGGGACAGATAGTGGTTAAGAGGAGCTACAGTTTTAGTTTTGGGACAGATAGTGGTTAAGAGGAGCTACAGTTTTAGTTTTGGGACAGATAGTGGTTAAGAGGAGCTACAGTTTTAGTTTTGGGACAGATAGTGGTTAAGAGGAGCTACAGTTTTAGTTTTGGGACAGATAGTGGTTAAGAGGAGCTACAGTTTTAGTTTTGGGACAGATAGTGGTTAAGAGGAGCTACAGTTTTAGTTTTGGGACAGATAGTGGTTAAGAGGAGCTACAGTTTTAGTTTTGGGACAGATAGTGGTTAAGAGGAGCTACAGTTTTAGTTCTGGGACAGATAGTGGTTAAGAGGAGCTACAGTTTTAGTTTTGGGACAGATAGTGGTTAAGAGGAGCTACAGTTTTAGTTTTGGGACTAGTGGTTACAGTTTTAGTTCTGGGAGATGTGTTAAGAGGAGCTACAGTTTTAGTTTTGGGACAGATAGTGGTTAAGAGGAGCTACAGTTTTAGTTTTGGGACAGATAGTGGTTAAGAGGAGCTACAGTTTTAGTTCTGGGACAGATAGTGGTTAAGAGGAGCTACAGTTTTAGTTCTGGGACAGATAGTGGTTAAGAGGAGCTACAGTTTTAGTTCTGGGACAGATAGTGGTTAAGAGGAGCTACAGTTTTAGTTCTGGGACAGATAGTGGTTAAGAGGAGCTACAGTTTTAGTTCTGGGACAGATAGTGGTTAAGAGGAGCTACAGTTTTAGTTCTGGGACAGATAGTGGTTAAGAGGAGCTACAGTTTTAGTTCTGGGACAGATAGTGGTTAAGAGGAGCTACAGTTTTAGTTTTGGGACAGATAGTGGTTAAGAGGAGCTACAGTTTTAGTTCTGGGACAGATAGTGGTTAAGAGGAGCTACAGTTTTAGTTCTGGGACAGATAGTGGTTAAGAGACAAAATCTCTGGCAGACATAGATGATAAAAATATACATATGCAAAGAAATCTGACGAATTAACAGAAAATATATTTTAACTTGGTTACTTTGTCTCTACCTCTAAAACCCTGGATAGAAGAATTGAACAAATCAACATCTTAAGATATTTAATCGAATAAAAAATAAAATTACAAAAAAAAAAAAAAATAAAAATGAAAACAACAAAAATACATTTTTTCCACCAATTAAAGCCCAAGAACCATTATGATAAAATGGACATAATTAAATTCACACCATGGTCAACTCTACTTCTGATTGGACAGGAGTAGAGGAAGAGGATGAATCCACCACTGAGGCGATGCCATTGTCTAGGCTCCTATTCCAGGCGCTGCTATTGGGCGTTAAGGGTAAAGTGGGCGTGGAGCAGTTGGAGGGCGTGCCTGAGCTGGAGCTGGGGCTGCTATGATTGGATAAGGAAAAGAGGGCGTCGCTGCAGAGACCTTTGGACTCCAGGACCGTCTGCAGATATCGGCAGATCTCCTCAGGTAGACGTTGGAGCTCCGTCACGAAGTCCTGCTCCAACCGGGCCTTCAGCTGGACATGATTACATAAAACCATAACATGAAATGATCCCATTACTCAGAAACAATCTTTAAGTAGGTTGTTC
>NC_060193.1:7752299-7772299 GCF_021184085.1 Oncorhynchus gorbuscha
GGGAGAGGGGAGGGGAGAGGGAAAGAGAGGGGGAGGGGAGAGGGGAGGGGAGAGGGAAAGAGGAGGGGGGGGGGAGAGGGAAAGAGAGGGGGGGGAGAGGGGAGGGGAGAGGGAAAGAGAGGGGAGGGGAGAGGGAAAGAGAGGGGAGGGGAGGGGGAGGGAAAGAGGGAGGGGAGGGGAGAGGGAAAGAGAGGGGGAGGGGAGAGGAGAGGGAAAGAGAGGGGGAGGGGAGAGGGGAGGGAGAGGGAAAGAGGAGGGGAGAGGAGAGGGCAGAGGAGAGGGAGAGGGAAAGAGAGGAGAGGGGAGAGGGAAAGAGAGGGGAGGGGAGAGGGAAAGAGAGGGGAGGGAAGAGGGGGAGGGGAGAGGGAAAGAGGGAGAGAGAAAGAGAGGGGGAGGGGAGAGGGGAGGGGGAAAGAGAGGGGGAGGGGAGAGGGAAAGAGAGGGGGAGGGAGAGGGAAAGAGGAGAGGGAAAGAGTAGGAGAGAGGAGAGGGAAAGAGTAGGGGAGAGGAGAGGGAAAGAGTAGGGGAGAGGAGAGGGAAAGAGTAGGAGAGAGGAGAGGGAAAGAGTAGGGGAGAGGAGAGGGAAAGAGTAGGGGAGAGGAGAGGGAAAGAGTAGGAGAGAGGAGAGGGAAAGAGTAGGAGAGAGAAAGAGTAGGAGAGAGGAGAGGGAAAGAGTAGGAGAGAGGAGAGGGAAAGAGTAGGGGAGAGGAGAGGGAAAGAGTAGGAGAGAGGAGAGGGAAAGAGTAGGAGAGAGGAGAGGGAAAGAGTAGGGGAGAGGAGAGGGAAAGAGAGGGGGAGAGGAGAGGGAAAGTGTAGGAGAGAGGAGAGGGAAAGAGTAGGAGAGAGGAGAGGGAAAGAGTAGGGGAGAGGAGAGGGAAAGAGTAGGGGAGAGGAGAGGGAAAGAGTAGGGGAGAGGAGAGGGAAAGAGTAGGAGAGAGGAGAGGGAAAGAGTAGGGGAGAGGAGAGGGAAAGAGTAGGGGAGAGGAGAGGGAAAGAGTAGGGGAGAGGAGAGGGAAAGAGTAGGGGAGAGGAGAGGGAAAGAGTAGGAGAGAGGAGAGGGAAAGAGTAGGGGAGAGGAGAGGGAAAGAGTAGGGGAGAGGAGAGGGAAAGAGTAGGGGAGAGGGAAAGAGGAGGGGAGAGGAGAGGGAAAGAGGAGGGGAGAGGAGAGGGAAAGAGAGGGGGTGGGGAGAGGGAAAGAGAGGGGGAGGGGAGAGGGAAAGAGTAGGGGAGAGGAGAGGGAAAGAGTAGGGGAGAGGAGAGGGAAAGAGTAGGGGAGGGAGAGGGAAAGAGTAGGGGAGAGGAGAGGGAAAGAGTAGGGGAGAGGAGAGGGAAAGAGGAGGGGAGAGGAGAGGGAAAGAGGAGGGAGGGAGAGGGAAAGAGTAGGGGAGGGAGAGGGAAAGAGTAGGGGAGAGGAGAGGGGAGGGGAGGGAAAGAGTAGGGGAGGGGGAGGGAAAGAGTAGGGGAGAGGAGAGGGAAAGAGTAGGGGAGAGGGAGGGAAAGAGTAGGGGAGAGGAGGGGAGAGGAGAGGAAAGAGTAGGGGAGAGGAGAGGGAAAGAGTAGGGGAGAGGAGAGGGAAAGAGTAGGAGAGAGGAGAGGGAAAGAGTAGGGGAGAGGAGAGGGAAAGAGTAGGGGAGAGGAGAGGGAAAGAGGAGGGGAGAGGAGAGGGAAAGAGTAGGGGAGAGGAGAGGGAAAGAGGGGAGAGGAGAGGGAGAGGAGAGGGAAAGAGTAGGGGAGAGGAGAGGGGGAAAGAGTAGGGGAGAGGAGAGGGGAGGGGAGAGGGGAGGGGGAAAGAGTAGGGGAGAGGAGGGGAGTGAGGGGGAGTGAGAAAGAGAAGGGGAGAGGGAAAGGGAGTGAGGGTGAGAGGAAGAGATAGAGTATGAGAGGGGAGAGAGTGAGGGAGGTACAGAAGATGGGAAGAAAGGGGGTGAAGAGGGAGAGAGAAAGAGAGGGGATAACAAGAAAGGGAGAGAGAGCATGGGGGGGGAGTAAAAGGGGGAGAGAGAGTGGGGAGGGGGGTAAACGGGGAGAGAGAGAGTGAGGGATGGATATTGACATCACAAAGGGAGACGGCTGACAGAGTAGAAAGGAGAGGTACTACTCAGTGTGATAAGACGAGTGTGTGTGTGTGTGTGTGTGTGTGTGTGTGTGTGTGTGTGTGTGTGTGTGTGTGTGTGTGTGTGTGTGTGTGTGTGTGTGTGTGTGTGTGTGTGTGTGTGTGTGTGGCCTGCACACACTTACTTACCCGGCGGATTAAAGTGACAGAGTCTGAGATATGCTTCCTGTTGATCTCATTCTGTTCCCTACAAAGAGAGAGAGACAGAAAGGTTGGAGACCGTAATTACCTTGAACATGACACACACACACACACACACACACACACACACACACACACACACACACACACACACACACACACACACACACACACACACACACACACACACACACACACACACACACACACACACACACACACACACACACACACACACACACACACACACACGTACGACTCGGCCTTGTCTCGGTCTCTGCTCTTGGCCTCGGTGATGCTGTTCTGTCTCTTCCTGTCTAGAATCTTCTGAAGCTCCTTCTTCTCTCTGTAAACAACAACAACAACAAACACAGATATTACCAGATCAAAAACAACAATGGTGCAACCAGATCAACAACAACAACAACAACAACAACAATATAACCAAATCAACAACAGTATAACCAAATCAACAACAACAGTATAACCAAAACAACAACAACAGTATAACCAAATCAACAACAACAGTATAACCAAATCAACAACAACAACAACAGTATAACCAGATCAACAACAACAGTATAACCAAATCAACAACAGTATAACCAAATCAACAACAACAACAGTATAACCAAATCAACAACAACAACAGTATAACCAAATCAACAACAACAACAACAGTATAACCAAATCAACAACAACAACAACAACAGTATAACCAAATCAACAACAACAACAGTATAACCAAATCAACAACAGTATAACCAAATCAACAACAACAACAACAGTATAACCAGATCAACAACAACAACAACAGTATAACCAAATCAACAACAACAGTATAACCAAATCAACAACAACAAGAGTATAACCAAATCAACAACAACAACAACAGTATAACCAAATCAACAACAACAACAACAACAGTATAACCAGATCAACAACAACAGTATAACCAAATCAACAACAACAACAGTATAACCAAATCAACAACAACAACAACAGTATAACCAGATCAACAACAACAGTATATCCAAATCAACAACAACAGTATAACCAAATCAACAACAACAACAACAGTATAACCAGATCAACAACAACAGTATAACCAAATCAACAACAGTATAACCAAATCAACAACAACAACAGTATAACCAAATCAACAACAACAACAACAGTATAACCAAATCAACAACAACAGTATAACCAAATCAACAACAACAACAACAGTATAACCAAATCAACAACAACAACAACAGTATAACCAGATCAACAACAACAGTATATCCAAATCAACAACAACAGTATAACCAAATCAACAACAACAACAACAGTATAACCAGATCAACAACAACAGTATAACCAAATCAACAACAGTATAACCAAATCAACAACAACAACAGTATAACCAAATCAACAACAACAACAACAACAGTATAACCAAATCAACAACAACAGTATAACCAAATCAACAACAACAACAACAGTATAACCAAATCAACAACAACAACAACAGTATAACCAGATCAACAACAACAGTATATCCAAATCAACAACAACAGTATAACCAAATCAACAACAACAACAACAGTATAACCAGATCAACAACAACAACAACAACAGTATAACCAAATCAACAACAACAACAACAACAGTATAACCAGATCAACAACAACAACAACAGTATAACCAAATCAACAACAACAACAGTATAACCAAATCAACAACAACAACAACAGTATAACCAAATCAACAACAACAACAGTATAACCAAATCAACAACAACAACAGTATAACCAAATCAACAACAACAACAACAGTATAACCAAATCAACAACAACAACAGTATAACCAAATCAACAACAACAACAGTATAACCAAATCAACAACAACAACAACAGTATAACCAGATCAACAACAACAACAGTATAACCAGATCAACAACAACAACAACAGTATAACCAAATCAACAACAACAACAGTATAACCAAATCAACAACAACAACAGTATAACCAAATCAACAACAACAACAACAGTATAACCAGATCAACAACAACAACAGTATAACCAAATCAACAACAACAACAACAGTATAACCAGATCAATAACAACAACAACAGTATAACCAGATCAACAACAACAGTATAATCAAATCAACAACAACAACAGTATAACCAGATCAACAACAACAACAACAGTATAACCAGATCAACAACAACAACAACAGTATAACCAGATCAACAACAACAGTATAACCAAATCAACAACAACAACAACAACAGTATAACCAAATCAACAACAACAACAGTATAACCAGATCAACAACAACAGTATAACCAGATCAACAACAACAACAACAGTATAACCAAATCAACAACAACAACAACAGTATAACCAAATCAACAACAACAACAACAGTATAACCAATTCAACAACAACGTTACAACCAGATCAACAACAACAACTGTACAACCAGATCAACAACAACAACAACAACGTTACAACCAGATCAACAACAACAACAGTATAACCAAATCAATAACAACAACAGTGTAACCAAATCAACAACAACAGTATAACCAAATCAACAACAACAACAACAACAGTATAACCAAATCAACAACAACAGTATAACCAAATCAACAACAACAACATAACCAAATCAACAACAACAACAGTATAACCAAATCAACAACAACAACAGTATAACCAAATCAACAACAACAGTATAACCAAATCAACAACAACAACAACAGTATAACCAAATCAACAACAACAACAACAACAGTATAACCAAATCAACAACAACAGTATAACCAAATCAACAACAACAACGTTACAACCAGATCAACAACAACAACAACAGTATAACCAAATCAACAACAACAATATAACCAAATCAACAACAACAGTATAACCAAATCAACAACAACAGTATAACCAAATCAACAACAACAGTATAACCAAATCAACAACAACAGTATAACCAAATCAACAACAACAGTATAACCAAATCAACAACAACAGTATAACCAAATCAACAACAACAACAGTATAACCAAATCAACAACAACAACAACAACAGTATAACCAAATCAACAACAACAACAACAGTATAACCAGATCAACAACAACAACAACAACAGTATAACCAGATCAACAACAACAGTATAACCAAATCAACAACAACAACAACAACAGTATAACCAAATCAACAACAACAGTATAACCAAATCAACAACAACAACAGTATAACCAAATCAACAACAACAGTAACCAAATCAACAACAACAACAACAACAGTATAACCAGATCAACAACAACAGTATAACCAAATCAACAACAGTATAACCAAATCAACAACAACAGTAACCAAATCAACAACAACAACAACAACAGTATAACCAGATCAACAACAACAGTATAACCAAATCAACAACAGTATAACCAAATCAACAACAACAGTACAACCAGATCAATAACAACAACAACAACAACAACAGTATAACCAGATCAACAACATTTCAAGAAGGACAGTAGGGCACCTTTAAACCTTAAAAGTAGAAGACAGCTTGCGATTGCATCAGACCAGGAAGTGATTCCATCAGAATAACTGACTTACAGAATAACTTCAGGTCCTGAAAGGTGTCCTATAGAATAACTTCAGGTCCTGAAAGGTGTCCTACAGAATAACTTCAGGTCCTGAAAGGTGTCCTACAGAATAACTTCAGGTCCTGAAAGGTGTCCTACAGAATAACTTCAGGTCCTGAAAGGCGTCCTACAGAATAACTTCAGGTCCTGAAAGGTGTCCTACAGAATAACTTCAGGTCCTGAAAGGCGTCCTACAGAATAACTTCAGGTCCTGAAAGGTGTCCTACAGAATAACTTCAGGTCCTGAAAGGCGTCCTACAGAATAACTTCAGGTCCTGAAAGGTGTGCTCTAACAGTGGGTTTAAATTGGTAGAACCATCTTACCTAGCACAGATGTCCTTGAGGTTTTTCAGTTGAGCCGGCTGGCATTCCTGGGCCGTCTCCTCTAGTTTCCGAGACAGCTGGGGCACATAGATAGAGGGCTGAGAGAGTGTGACCACTCGTAGGTGTGTATGTGTGTATACACCTCTTGTAGGTGTATGTGTGTGTGTGTGTACCTCTTGTAGGTGTGTGTGTGTGTGTGTGTGTGTGTGTGTGTGTGTGTGTGTGTGTGTGTGTGTGTGTGTGTGTGTGTGTGTGTGTGTGTGTGTGTGTGTGTGTGTGTGTGTGTGTGTGTGTGTGTGTGTGTGTGTGTGTGTGTGTGTGTACCTCTTGTAGGTGTGTGTGTGTGTACCTCTTGTAGGTGTGTGTGTGTGTACCTCTTGTAGGTGTGTGTGTGTGTACCTCTTGTAGGTGTGTGTGTGTGTACCTCTTGTAGGTGTGTGTGTGTGTACCTCTTGTAGGTGTGTGTGTGTGTACCTCTTGTAGGTGTGTGTGTGTACCTCTTGTAGGTGTGTGTGTGTGTACCTCTTGTAGGTGTGTGTGTGTGTACCTCTTGTAGGTGTGTGTGTGTGTACCTCTTGTAGGTGTGTGTGTGTACCGCTTGTAGGTGTGTGTGTACCTCTTGTAGGTGTGTGTGTGTGTACCTCTTGTAGGTGTGTGTGTGTGTACCTCTTGTAGGAGTGTGTGTGTGTGTGTGTACCTCTTGTAGGTGTGTGTGTGTGTGTGTGTACCTCTTGTAGGTGTGTGTGTGTGTGTGTGTGTGTACCTCTTGTAGGTGTGTGTGTGTGTGTGTACCTCTTGTAGGTGTGTGTATGTGTGTGTACCACTTGTAGGTGTGTGTGTGTATACCTCTTCTAGGAGTGTGTATGTGTGTGTACCACTTGTAGGTGTGTGTGTGTGTACCTCTTGTAGGTGTGTGTACCTCTTGTAGGTTTGTGTGAATCTTGTAGGTGTGTGTGTGTGTACCTCTTGTAGGTGTGTGTGTGTCTCTTGTAGGTGTGTGTGTGTGTACCTCTTGTAGGTGTGTGTGTCTCTTGTAGGTGTGTGTGTGTACCTCTTGTAGGTGTGTGTGTGTAGGTGTGTGTGTACCTCTTGTAGGTGTGTGTGTGTACCTCTTGTAGGTGTGTGTGTCTCTTGTAGGTGTGTGTGTGTACCTCTTGTAGGTGTGTGTGTGTACCTCTTGTAGGTGTGTGTGTCTCTTCTTTCTCTCCAGTGAGTGTACCTCTTGTAGGTGTGTGTACCTCTTGTAGGTGTGTGTGTGTACCTCTTGTAGGTGTGTGTGTCTCTTCTTTCTCTCCAGTGAGTGTTGTTCTTGTAGGTGTGTGTGTGTGTACCTCCTGTAGGTGTGTGTGTCTCTTCTTTCTCTCCAGTGAGTGTTGTTCTTGTCGTAGTTTGAGAAGCTCCTCCATCTGCCACTCCCTGAGCTGCACTGTCTGTTTCTGTAGCTCCGCCTCCAACGCTGTCAGCTGCCTCTGCACCGGCTCTGCTGACTGCCTGACACACACACACACACACACACACACACACACACACACACACACACACACACACACACACACACACACACACACACACACACACACACACACACACACACACACACACACACACACACACACACACACACACACACACACACACACACACACTGTATTCTCCACCATGTCTCTCCTTTTGTCACTAGGAACCAACTCCCAGGTCAAATTTGTTCAATAGAAACTCTCTGCAAAATGTTTTCTATTTGGAGTAAACTTTTTGTTTTTGTTTTTGCAAAACGATTTGCTACAATGTCTAGCCAATGAATACAGCCCTGAGTTAATGGGTTGTTTGGAATGTCTCCCCCTCCTCTTCATCCCCCATCCTGCCCCTCTTCATCCCCCATCCTGCCCCTCTTCCTCCCCCATCCTGCCCCTCTTCCTCACCCATCCTGCCCCTCGTCATCACCCATCCTGCCCCTCTTCATCCCTCCATCCTGCCCCTCTTCCTCCCCCATCCTGCCCCTCGTCATCACCCATCCTGCCCCTCTTCATCCCTCCATCCTGCCCCTCTTCCTCCCCCATCCTGCCCCTCGTCATCACCCATCCTGCCCCTCTTCCTCCCCCATCCTGCCCCTCGTCCTCCCCCATCCTGCCCCTCTTCCTCCCCCATCCTGCCCCTCGTCATCACCCATCCTGCCCCTCTTCCTCACCCATCCTGCCCCTCTTCCTCCCCCATCCTGCCCCTCGTCATCACCCATCCTGCCCCTCTTCATCCCCCATCCTGCCCCTCTTCATCCCCATCCTGCCCCTCGTCATCACCCATCCTGCCCCTCTTCCTCCCCCATCCTGCCCCTCGTCATCACCCATCCTGCCCCTCTTCATCCCCCATCCTGCCCCTCTTCATCCCCCATCCTGCCCCTCGTCATCACCCATCCTGCCCCTCGTCATCACCCATCCTGCCCCTCTTCATCCCCCATCCTGCCCCTCGTCATCACCCATCCTGCCCCTCGTCATCCCCCATCCTGCCCCTCGTCATCACCCATCCTGCCCCTCGTCATCACCCATCCTGCCCCTCTTCCTCCCCCATCCTGCCCCTCGTCATCACCCATCCTGCCCCTCGTCATCACCCATCCTGCCCCTCTTCATCCCCCATCCTGCCCCTCGTCATCACCCATCCTGCCCCTCGTCATCACCCATCCTGCCCCTCGTCATCACCCATCCTGCCCCTCATCTCCTCCCCTCGTCATCCCCCATCCTGCCCCTCTTCATCCCCCATCCTGCCCCTCGTCATCACCCATCCTGCCCCTCGTCATCCCCCATCCTGCCCCTCGTCATCACCCATCCTGCCCCTCGTCATCACCCATCCTGCCCCTCGTCATCACCCATCCTGCCCCTCTTCATCATCCATCCTGCCCCTCTTCATCCCCCATCCTGCCCCTCGTCATCCCCCATCCTGCCCCTCGTCATCCCCCATCCTGCCCCTCGTCATCACCCATCCTGCCCCTCTTCCTCCCCCATCCTGCCCCTGCCCCTCGTCATCACCCATCCTGCCCCTCGTCATCACCCATCCTGCCCCTCTTCATCCCCCATCCTGCCCCTCGTCATCACCCATCCTGCCCCTCGTCATCCCCCATCCTGCCCCTCGTCATCACCCATCCTGCCCCTCGTCATCCCCATCCTGCCCCTCTTCATCTCCCATCCTGCCCCTCGTCATCACCCATCCTGCCCCTCGTCATCCCCCATCCTGCCCCTCGTCATCACCCATCCTGCCCCTCGTCATCACCCATCCTGCCCCTCGTCATCATCCATCCTGCCCCTCTTCCTCCCCCATCCTGCCCCTCGTCATCACCCATCCTGCCCCTCGTCATCACCCATCCTGCCCCTCTTCATCCCCCATCCTGCCCCTCGTCATCACCCATCCTGCCCCTCATCATCCCCCATCCTGCCCCTCGTCATCACCCATCCTGCCCCTCGTCATCCCCCATCCTGCCCCTCTTCATCCCCCTCCTGCCCCCATCCTGCCCCTCATCACCCATCCTGCCCCTCGTCATCCCCCATCCTGCCCCTCGTCATCACCCATCCTGCCCCTCATCATCACCCATCCTGCCCCTCTTCATCACCCATCCTGCCCCTCCCCTCGTCATCACCCATCCTGCCCCTCTTCATCACCCATCCTGCCCCTCGTCATCACCCATCCTGCCCCTCGTCATCCCCCATCCTGCCCCTCGTCATCACCCATCCTGCCCCTCGTCATCACCCATCCTGCCCCTCGTCATCCCCATCCTGCCCCTCGTCATCACCCATCCTGCCCCTCGTCATCACCCATCCTGCCCCATCACCATCCCCCATCCTGCCCCTCGTCATCACCTGCCCCTCGTCCTGCCCCCTCTTCCTCCCCCATCCTGCCCCTCGTCATCACCCATCCTGCCCCTCTTCATCACCCATCCTGCCCCTCGTCATCACCCATCCTGCCCCTCTTCATCACCCATCCTGCCCCTCGTCATCACCCATCCTGCCCCTCGTCATCACCCATCCTGCCCCTCGTCATCACCCATCCTGCCCCTCTTCATCACCCATCCTGCCCCTCTTCATCATCCATCCTGCCCCTCGTCATCACCCATCCTGCCCCTCTTCATCCCTCCATCTTACTTCTTCTTCATGCTGGATTTCAGGTGTTTTCCATCTGACTGCGTTGTTTCTGTGTGTCAGAGTGGAGCTGGCTAAAGCGACTCTTCTGTTCTTTACTCAGGGACCATACCTGTTAACACACACACACACACACACGTCTAAATGTTCGATAATCACAAGCCGTATATCTTACCAATGAATAAATATATTATTGTTGTTCGTTGGTAAGATCTCTCTCTGCCAGTTACTATTTCCAATGGGAGACGGAGGTGAGTGACTCTCAGTCTAACCTTCTTCAGGTGTTTCTTACGGAGCTCTTGGAGTTCTTTACACTGTTTGTTAAACAGCTTCAGATATGACCTCTGCTGTTTCAGCTCTTCAATAGACTGAGCCTGGAGATCTGAGAGAGGGGGAGAGACATAGGGGAAGGGGGAGAGACATAGGGGAAGGGGGAGAGACATAGGGGAAGGGGAGAGACATAGGGGAAGGGGGAGAGACATGGGGAAGAGGGAGAGACATAGGGGAAGGGGGAGAGAAGGGGGAAGGGGGAGAGAAATGGGGGAAGGGGGAGAGAAAGGGGGAAGGGGGAGAGAAAGGGGGAAGGGGGAGAGAAAGGGGGAAGGGGGAGAGAACGGAGGGAAGAGGGAGAGAAATGGGGGAGAGCGAGAGAGAGAGAGAGAGAGAGAGAGAGAGAGAGAGAGAGAAACAGTGGAATTATCTGATCGATTTGGCCTCCCACCACATGATGGCGATAGAGAGTTCTGTGGTGTAACGTAGATGAGTGGAACGGGGTGTACTTACTTGTCAGGACTATTGCAATAAGATCCTCTTTCTGGCCTGAAACATGGAGACAGGGACATGACATGACTGGTATGTATATCGCACAGCACGGTAACTAGTATATATATCACACAGCACGGTAACTAGTATGTATATCGCACAGCACGGTAACTAGTATGTATATCACACAGCACGGTAACTAGTATGTATATCACACAGCACGGTAACTAGTATGTATATCGCACAGCACGGTAACTAGTATGTATATCACACAGCACGGTAACTAGTATGTATATCGCACAGCACGGTAACTAGTATGTATATCGCACAGCACGGTAACTAGTATGTATATCACACAGCACGGTAACTAGTATGTATATCACACAGCACGGTAACTAGTATGTATATCACACAGCGCGGTAAGGGGAAAGGGGAAATAATTGTGAGGGGAAATATTGTCTGAAGAGACGGCATTGAAATTGAAGTGGCTGGTGGGCGGAGACCTAGGTGGGCGGAGACCTAGGTGGGCGGAGACCTAGGTGGGTGGAGACCTAGGTGGGGCGGAGACCTAGGTGGGCGGAGACCTAGGTGGGCGGAGACCTAGGTGGGCGGAGACCTAGGTGGGCGGAGACCTAGGTGGGCGGAGACCTAGGTGGGGCGGAGACCTAGGTGGGCGGAGACCTAGGTGGGGCGGAGACCTAGGTGGGGCGGAGACCTAGGTGGGCGGAGACCTAGGTGGGCGGAGACCTAGCAGGACCTGCTCATCGTAATAGCTGGAATGGAATCAATGGAACGGTATCCGTCTGATGGGGTTGATACCTATCCGTCCTCGTAACGCCTCCTCCCACCAGCCTCCTCTGTAACAACGTAGCCCTACCTGGACCAGGTGAGCTGGTGAGGTCAACGATGTCATCGACGGGGGCGGGGACGGGATGGAGGGGGGAGGGGATCTTCACAAGAGGGGCGTCACCTTCCAAATCCGGCCCTCCCTCCTTTGGCTGCTCAAAAACACTCTACACACACACACACACACACACACACACACACACACACACACACACACACACACACACACACACACACACACACACACACACACACACACACACACACACACACACACACACACACGGTTAACCAGGGCAACATAACCTAAGCATTATAATGGATGGTGGTTTAGCCTTATTCCTAGACCGCTTACTTGATAAGGAAACAAAACATGTACTTTTGGAAATCTGGGTGACCTCTTTAAACTTGTAACTTAGGTAGTGGGGGCTGGTGTTCAAAGTAATGGTTTTGAATGAACAGATTTCATCAGTCTCCTCCTCTTACTGCTGGCCTTCATGAAAGCAGCTAGCTGTCTCTCTCTGCCTGTCAGTGTGTGAGAGTCTGTGTCCTCACCTCACTGTTGTCCTCCATTAGAGACGCCAGCTGTCTGTCTCTCTGGACCAGGAGACTGTAATGTTTCATGGGGTTGGTTAATGCTTCTGCATACTCTGTAACATATGTTTCATGGGGTTGGTTAAGGCTTCTGCATACTCTGTAACATATGTTTCATGGGGTTGGTTAAGGCTTCTGCATACTCTGTAACATATGTTTCATGGGGTTGGTTAAGGCTTCTGCATACTCTGTAACATATGTTTCATGGGGTTGGTTAAGGCTTCTGCATACTCTGTAACATATGTTTCATGGGGTTGGTCAATGCTTCTGCATACTCTGTAACATATGTTTCATGGGGTTGGTTAATGCTTCTGCATACTCTGTAACATACGTTTCATGGGGTTGGTTAAGGCTTCTGCATACTCTAATATGTTTCATGGGGTTGGTTAAGGCTAGAGGGTTATGGGTAGTTTACTCCTAGAGGGTTATGGGTAGTTTAGTCCTAGAGGGTTATGGGTAGTTTAGTCCTAAAGGGTTATAGGTAGTTTCATCCTAGAGGGTTATGGGTAGTTTAGTCCTAAAGGGTTATAGGTAGTTTCATCCTAGAGGGTTATGGGTAGTTTCATCCTAGAGGGTTATGGGTAGTTTATTCCTTAAGGGTTATGGGTAGTTTAGTCCTAGAGGGTTATGGGTAGTTTACTCCTAGAGGGTTATGGGTAGTTTAGTCCTAGAGGGTTATGGGTAGTTTAGTCCTAGAGGGTTATGGGTAGTTTAGTCCTAAAGGGTTATAGGTAGTTTAGTCCTAGAGGGTTATGGGTAGTTTAGTCCTAGAGGGTTATGGGTAGTTTATTCGTAGAGGGTTATGGGTAGTTTATTCCTTAAGGGTTATGGGTAGTTTAGTCCTAGAGGGTTATGGGTAGTTTAGTCCTAGAGGGTTATGGGTAGTTTAGTCCTAGAGGGTTATGGGTAGTTTATTCCTTAAGGGTTATGGGTAGTTTAGTCCTAGAGGGTTATGGTTAGGTTAGTCCTAAAGGGTTATGGGTAGGTTAGTCCTAAGGGGTTATGGGTAGGTCAGTCCTAAAGGGTTATGGGTAGGTCAGTCCTAAAGGGTTACGGGTAGGTCAGTCCTAAAGGGTTATGGGTAGGTCAGTCCTAAAGGGTTACGGGTAGGTCAGTCCTAAAGGGTTATGGGTAGGTCAGTCCTAAAGGGTTATGGTTAGGTCAGTCCTAGAGGGTTATGGTTAGGTCAGTCCTAGAGGGTTATGGTTAGGTCAGTCCTAAAGGGTTATGGTTAGGTCAGTCCTAGAGGGTTATGGGTAGTGTATTTTCTTACCCTGGTGTTCATTAGGAACGTAGTCTTGAGCCTCGGTGTAGACCAGGAGGGAGGGCAGCATCAGAGGTTGATTCATCTCGTTCTTCAGGCTGATGTAGTGGTAACCTACAACACACACACACACACACACACACACACACACACACACACACACACACACACACACACACACACACACACACACACACACACACACACACACACACACACACACACACACACACACACACACACACACACACACACACACACACACACACACACACACACACACACACACAAACACACACACACGATTAAAAAAAACACACACGTTCAAAGATCCCAAGAAAACAACAGATCTCATAGTATAGGTGATTCACCATTAGGATAATAGATTGAGGAGGACTTTCTCATCAACGGGGCTGTAGTGGAGCAGGTTGAGAGCTTCAAGTTCCTCGGCGTCCACATCGCCAACAAACTAACATGGTCCCAAACACACCAAGACAGTTGTGAAGAGGGCACGACAAAACCTATTCCCCCTCAGGGGACTGAAAAGATTTGGCGTGGGTCCTCAGATCCTCAAAAAGTTTTACAGCTGCACCACCGAGAGCATCCTGACGGGTTGCATCTCTGCCTGGTATGGCAACTGCTTGTCCTCCGACGGCAAGGCACTACAGAGGGTAGTGCGTACGGCCAGAACATCACTGGGGCCCAGTTTCCTGCCATTCAGGACCTCTATACCAGGTGGTGTCAGAGGAAGGCCCTAAAAATGGCAAAGACTCCAGCCACCCTAATCATAGACTGTTCTCTCTGCTACCGCACGGCAAGCGGTACCTTAGCGCCAAGTCTAGGTCCAAGAGAATTCTAAACAGCTTCTACCCCCAAGCCATAAGACTCCTGAACATCCAATCAAATGGCATTGCCCCCCACCCCCCTTCCACGCTGCTGCTACTCTCTGTTATTATCTATGCATAGTCACTTTAATAACTCCACCTACATGTACATAATTACCTCAACACCGGTGCCCATGCACATTGACACATTGACTCTGTACTGGTACCCCCTGTTTATAGTCTCATCCTTGACTCTGTACCAGTACCCCCTGTATATAGCCCCCACATTGACTCTGTACCGGTACCCCCTGTATATAGCCCCCACATTGACTCTGTACCGGTACCCCCTGTCTATAGCCCCCACATTGACTCTGTACCGGTACCCCCTGTATATAGCCCCCACATTGACTCTGTACCGGTACCCCCTGTCTATAGCCCCCACATTGACTCTGTACCGGTACCCCCTGTATATAGCCTCCATATTGACTCTGTACCGGTAACCCCTGTATATAACCTCCACACTGACTCTGTACCGGTACCCCCTGTATATAGCCTCCACATTGACTCTGTACTAGTACCCCCTGTATATAGTCTCCACATTGACTCTGCACCGTAATACCCTGTATATAGTCTCCACATTGACTCTGTACCGGTACCCCCTGTCTATAGCCTCCACATTGACTCTGTACCGTAATACCCTGTATATAGTCTCCACATTGACTCTGTACTGGTACCCCCTGTCTATAGCCTCCACATTGACTCTGTACTGGTACCCCCTGTCTATAGCCTCCACATTGACTCTGTACTGGTACCCCCTGTATATAGCCTCCACATTGACTCTGTAACAGTACCCCCTGTATATAGCCTCCACATTGACTCTGTACTGGTACCCCCTGTATATAGCCCCCACATTGACTCTGTAACAGTACCCCCTGTATATAGCCTCCACATTGACTCTGTAACAGTACCCCCTGTATATAGTCTCCACATTGACTCTGTACCGTAATACCCTGTATATAGTCTCCACATTGACTCTGTACCGGTACCCCCTGTCTATAGCCTCCACATTGACTCTGTACCGTAATACCCTGTATGTAGTCTCCACATTGACTCTGTACTGGTGCTCCCTGTATATAGCCTCCACATTGACTCTGTAACAGTACCCCCTGTATATAGTCTCCACATTGACTCTGTAACAGTACCCCCTGTATATAGCCTCCACATTGACTCTGTAACAGTACCCCCTGTATATAGCCTCCACATTGACTCTGTAACAGTACCCCCTGTATATAGTCTCCACATTGACTCTGTAACAGTACCCCCTGTATATAGCCTCCACATTGACTCTGTACCGTAATACCCCGTATATAGTCTCCACATTGACTCTGTACCAGTACCCCCTGTATATAGCCTCCACATTGACTCTGTACCAGTACCCCCTGTATATAGCCTCCACATTGACTCTGTACCAGTACCCCCTGTATATAGTCTCCACATTGACTCTGTACTGGTACCCCCTGTATATAGTCTCCACATTGACTCTGTAACAGTACCCCCTGTATATAGTCTCCACATTGACTCTGTAACAGTACCCCCTGTATATAGCCTCCACATTGACTCTGTACTGGTACCCCCTGTATATAGCCTCCACATTGACTCTGTACCGTAACACCCTGTATATAGCCTCCACATTGACTCTGTACTGGTACCCCCTGTATATAGCCTCCACATTGACTCTGTACCGTAACACCCTGTATATAGCCTCCACATTGACTCTGTACTGGTACCCCCTGTATATAGCCTCCACAATGACTCTGTACTGGTACCCCCTGTATATAGCCTCCACATTGACGCTGTACTGGTACCCCCTGTATATAGTCTCCACATTGACTCTGTACCGTAATACCCTGTATATAGTCTCCACATTGACTCTGTACCGGTACGCCCTGTATATAACCTCCATATTGACTTTGTACCGGTACACCCTGTATATAGCCTCCACATTGACTCTGTACCGGTACCCCTGTATGTAGCCTCCACATTGACTTTGTACCGGTACCCCCTGTATATAGCCTCCACATTGACTCTGTACCGGTACCCCTGTATGTAGCCTCCAGACTCATCTCTTCAGTGGGTCATATGATTGAGTGTAGTCTGGCCCAGGAGTGGGAAGGTGAACGGAAAGGCTCTGGAGCAACGAACCGCCCTTGCTGTCTCTGCCTGGCCGGTTCCCCTCTTTCCACTGGGATTCTCTGCCTCTAACCCTGTTACGGGGGCTGAGTCACTGGCTTGCTGGGGCTCTCTCGTGCTGTCCCTGGGGGGGGGTGCGTCACCTGGGTGGGTTGATTCACTGTTGTGGTCGGCCTGTCTGGGTTCCCCCCCCTGGGTCCCCCCCCCCCCTTGGGTTGTACCGTGTCGGAGATCTTTGTGGGCTATACTCGGCCTTGTCTCAGGATGGTAAGTTGGTGGTTGAAGATTTCCCTCTAGTGGTGTGGGGGCTGTGCTTTGGCAAAGTGGGTGGGGTTATATCCTTCCTGTTTGGCCCTGTCCGGGGGTGTCCTCGGATGGGGCCACAGTGTCTCCTGACCCCTCCTGTCTCAGCCTCCAGTATTTATGCTGCAGTAGTTTATGTGTCGGGGGCTAGGGTCAGTTTGTTTATCTGGAGTACTTCTCCTGTCCTATTCAGGTGTCCTGTGTGAATCTAAGTGTGCGTTCTCTAATTCTCTCCTTCTCTCTTTCTTTCTCTCTCTCGGAGGACCTGAGCCCTAGGACCATGCCCCAGGACTACCTGACATGATGACTCCTTGCTGTCCCCAGTCCACCTGGCCATGCTGCTGCTCCAGTTTCAACTGGCCTGGGCCCTAGGACCATGTCCCAGGACTACCTGACATGAGGACTCCTTGCTGTCCCCAGTCCACCTGGCCATGCTCCTGCTCCAGTTTCAACTGTTCTGCCTTACTATTATTCAACCATGCTGGTCATTTATGAACATTTGAACATCTTGGCCACGTTCTGTTATAATCTCCACCCGGCACAGCCAGAAGAGGACTGGCCACCCCACATATGCTCAATCTAATTCTCTCTTTCTTTCTCTCTCTCGGAGGACCTGAGCCCTAGGACCGTGCCCCAGGACTACCTGACATGATGGCTCCTTGCTGTCCCCAGTCCACCTGACTGTGCTGCTGCTCTAGTTTCAACTGTTCTGCCTTATTATTATTTGACCATGCTGGTCATTTATGAACATTTGAACATCTTGGTCATGTTCTGTTATAATCTCTACCCGGCACAGCCAGAAGAGGACTGGCCACCCCACATAGCCCGGTTCCTCTCTAGGTTTCTTCCTAGGTTTTGGCCTTTCTAGGGAGTTTTTCCTAGCCACCGTGCTTTTACACCTGCATTGTTTGCTGTTTGGGGTTTTAGGCTGGGTTTCTGTACAGCACTTTGAGATATCAGCTGATGTACGAAGGGCTATATAAATAAATTTGATTTGATTTGATTGACTCTGTACCGGTACCCCCTGTATATAACCTCCATATTGACTTTGTACCGGTACCCCCTGTATATAGCCTCCACATTGACTCTGTACCGGTACCCCTGTATGTAGCCTACACATTGACTCTGTACCGGTACCCCCTGTATATAACCTCCATATTGACTTTGTACCGGTACCCCCTGTATATAGTCTCCACATTGACTTTGTACTGGTACCCCCTGTATATAGCCTCCACATTGACTCTGTACCGGTACCCCCTGTATATAGCCTCCACATTGACTTTGTACTGGTACCCCCTGTATATAGCCTCCACATTGACTCTGTACTGGTACCCCCTGTATATAGTCTCCACATTGACTCTGTACTGGTACCCCCTGTATATAGCCTCCACATTGACTCTGTACTGGTACCCCCTGTATATAGTCTCCACATTGACTCTGTACTGGTACCCCCTGTATATAGTCTCCACATTGACTCTGTACTGGTACCCCCTGTATATAGCCTCCACATTGACTCTGTACCGGTACCTCCTATATATAGCCCCGCTATTGTCATTTCCTGCTGCTCTTTAATCATTTGTTATTCCTACCTCTTACTTTTTAAAGGCATTTTCTTTAAACTGCATTGTTGTTTAAGGGCTTGTAAGTAAGCATTTCACTGTAAGGTCTACTACACCTGTTATATTCAGCGCATGTGACAAATACAATTTGATTTTAAAACAAAATATTGCAAATGAATCCCCATGGTAACAGATTACAATAAATCTGAATGCCTGAATCCAGCAAACCGTACTCAGTACTGACCGGGGCGGATAGTTGACACAGGACAGATCCGATGTCCCAGAAACTTCCCATTCTCCTCAAACACAGCAATCCTCAAAGAGGCCAAGGTGGGGAGGACCACCTAGAGAAGAGGAGGGAAGTAGAGATTATCAGGACAATCCTCAGAGACACCAGGGTGGAGAGGACCACCTAGAGAGGACCACCTAGAGAGGACTACCCAGAGAGGACCACCCAGAGAGGACCACCCAGAGAGAACCACCTAGAGAGGACCACCTAGAGAGGACCACCCAGAGAGGTGGAGAGAACCACCTAGAGAGGACCACCTAGAGGACCACCTAGAGAGGAGTAGAGGACCACCTAGAGAGGACCACCTAGAGAGGACCACCCAGAGAGGACCACCTAGAGAGGAGGAGAGGACCACCTAGAGAGGACCACCTAGAGAGGAGGAGGGGACCACCTAGAGAGGACCACCTAGAGAGGACCACCTAGAGAGGACCACCGAGAGGACCACCGAGAGGACCACCCAGAGAGGACCACCTAGAGAGGAGGAGAGGACCACCTAGAGAGGACCACCTAGAGAGGACCACCTAGAGAGGACCACCCAGAGAGGACCACCTAGAGAGGAGGAGAGGACCACCTAGAGAGGAGGAGAGGACCACCTAGAGAGGAGTAGAGGACCACCTAGAGAGGACCACCTAGAGAGGAGGAGAGGACCACCTAGAGAGGACCACCCAGAGAGGACCACCTAGAGAGGACCACCCAGAGAGGACCACCTAGAGAGGAGGAGAGGACCACCTAGAGAGGACCACCTAGAGAGGACCACCCAGAGAGGACCACCTAGAGAGGACCACCTAGAGAGGACCACCTAGAGAGGACCACCCAGAGAGGACCACCTAGAGAGGAGGAGAGGACCACCTAGAGAGGACCACCCAGAGGACCACCTAGAGAGGACCACCTAGAGAGGAGGAGAGGACCACCTAGAGAGGACCACCCAGAGGACCACCTAGAGAGGAGTAGAGGACCATTAAGAGAGGACCACCTAGAGAGGAGTAGAGGACCACCTAGAGAGGACCACCTAGAGAGG
>NC_060193.1:7777299-7784799 GCF_021184085.1 Oncorhynchus gorbuscha
AAAGGGTCTGTTACTCCCCAACCTTTGACCCTGCTCCTCCTTGTTAGCCAAATAGACAACTTTGCCTGAGCAAACAGACAACACACATTAGGCCTTCTCCTTATTTGAATACCTGTATCCCATTATAAACATCCCAACAGTAAAAACCATCCCAACCTGTCACACAGACATTCCAACAGAGGCATTAACCTGGCACACACAGAAAACACACGATGCACAGTTTCACAGACACAGAAAGGACACCCCTGTCCGACTCCCGGTTCAACCCGTACCAACCAGCTGTTAGTGGCCGGGGCTCCATGTAGAACCCTCCACTGGAGGTCCCCTGACCTCTTTGGTACTGGGGGTTTGTAGAGCGCCCTCCATCTAAAACCCACCATACTCTAATCCCCACATACCCCCTGCCACTGATGTGCCTTCACTCCTGTTAGGCTTCTAATGCTCCTCACCTTAATGCAGAGGTTGTAGAGGGCTTTACCTCCCACCCCCTCAAACTCCCCCAGGCTCCTAATGTTCCTCACCTTAATGCAGAGGTTGTAGAGGGCTTTACCTCCCACCCCCTCAAACTCCCCCAGGCTCCTAATGTTCCTCACCTTAATGCAGAGGTTGTAGAGGGCTTTACCTCCCACCCCCTCAAACTCCCCCAGGCTCCTAATGTTCCTCACCTTAATGCAGAGGTTATAGAGGGCTTTACCTCCCACCCCCTCAAACTCCCCCAGGCTCCTAATGTTCCTAACCTTAATGCAGTGGTTATAGAGGGCTTTACCTCCCACCCCCTCAAACTCCCCCAGGCTCAGAGTGTTAAAATCTAAACCCTCCAGACCCCCAGTCACCTGCAGTGGCGGAAACATTGGTGGCCCCTCCCCTTTGGCCGCTCAAACACCCCCTTACTGTCTCAGACAGGGCCTCCTGGACCCCCTTACTGTCTCAGACAGGGCCTCCTGAACCCCCTTACTGTCTCAGACAGGACCTCCTGGACCCCCCTTACTGTCTCAGACAGGGCCTCCTGGACCCCCCTTACTGTCTCAGACAGGGCCTCCTGGACCCCCTTACTGTCTCAGACATGGCCTCCTGAACCCCCTTACTGTCTCAGACAGGGCCTCCTGAACCCCCTTACTGTCTCAGACAGGGCCTCCTGAACCCCCTTACTGTCTCAGACAGGGCCTCCTGGACCCCCCTTACTGTCTCAGACAGGGCCTCCTGGACCCCCTTACTGTCTCAGACAGGGCCTCCTGGACCCCCTTACTGTCTCAGACAGGGCCTCCTGGACCCCCTTACTGTCTCAGACAGGGCCTCCTGAACCCCTTACTGTCTCAGACATGGCCTCCTGGACCCCCCTTACCGGCTCAGACAGGGCCTCCTGGACCCCCCTTACCGGCTCAGACAGGGCCTCCTGGACCCCCCTTACTGTCTTCAGACAGGGCCTCCTGAACCCCCCTTACTGTCTCAGACAGGACCTCCTCCAGGAATCTCTCCAGCAGCCTAAGAGACGTTATTCCTGTTTGTTGTGCCAAGACTTCCAGGGTTTTCCTCCCCTCCTCTCCCAGCAGTCTCAGGTCACCCAGCCTTTGTAACTAGAGGTCGACCGATTAATCGTAATGGCCGATTAATTAGGGCCGATTTCAAGTTTTCATAACAATCGGAAATTTGTTATGATTATTATTATTTATTATTATTTGTTATAATTATTATTATTTATTTATATATATATATTTATACCTTTTATTTAACTAGGCAAGTCAGTTAAGAACACATTCTTATTTTCAATGAAAGCCTAGGAACGGTGGGTTAACTGCCTGTTCAGGGGCAGAACGACAGATTTTCACCTTGTCAGCTCAGAGGATCCATTCTTGCAAACGCACGGTTAACTAGTCCAACGCTCTAACCATTGTACTCCACGAGTAGCCTGCCTGTTCCGCGAATGCAGTAGAAGCCAAGGTAAATTGCTAGCTAGCATTAAACTTATCTTTAAAAAAAACAATTAATCAATCATAATCACTAGTTATAACTACTGATCCAGTTTAGCAGGCAATATTAACCAGGTGAAATGGTGTCACTTCTCTTGCGTTCATTGCACACAGAGTCAGGGTACATGCAACAGTTTGGGCCGCCTGGCTCATTGCGAACTAATTTGCCAGAATTTTACGTAATATCACATAACATTGAAGGTTGTGCGTAACAAACATATTTTATATTTTATCTAACGGGATGCCGCCAGTTAGATAAAATACCGAACGGTTCCGTATTTCACTGAAATAATAAACGTTTTGTTTTCGAAATGATAGTTTCCGGATTTGATCATATTAATGACCTAAGGCTCGTATTTCTGTGTGTTATTATGTTATAATTCAGTCTGATTTGATAGAGCAGTCTGACTGAGCAGCAGCAGGCCTGCAATCATTCATTCAAACAGCACTTTCATGCGTTTTGCCAGCAGCTCTTTGCAAGCACAGCGCTGTTTATGATTTCAAGCCTATCATTTACATTACATTTAAGTCATTTAGCAGACGCTCTTATCCAGAGCGACTTACACATTGGTGCATTCACCTTATGACATCCAGTGGAACAGTCACTTTACAATAGTGCATCTAAATCTTAAGGGGGGGGGGGGGGTGAGAGGGATTACTTATCCTATCCTAGGTATTCCTTAAAGAGGTGGGGTTTCAGGTGTCTCCGGAAGGTGGTGATTGACTCCGCTGTCCTGGCGTCGTTAGGGAGTATGAACCAGTGACTCAGCATCATCCACACTAGTGAACACTGGTCTATAGGAGGCCAGGACAGGTGAAAGGAATAGATTAATGGTAGTTCAGGTGAATTGCTTTCATCCGTCCAGGCATTTGTGGATCAGTGGGTCACAGAGAATGATTAGGAAATGAGAGCATGTGGACACTCCCTAGGGGGGGTTAGCCAATGATATCAATGGACTCGGGCCAATATGGCACTTCCTGAAGGACCCCTGATTCTAGGAAGCCCATAGGACACCTTAAACAACATTTGGCATCTTCTACATCCTTGTTTGTCTTTCATTGATTATTCACAGTGACAAGCATTTCAAATGAGTTCATCCCATTTTTTCCAGGAGTGAATTACCACTACAAAAATGTTTCATCAAGTCTTGTGGGGAACAAATGAGTAGGCTCAGCGGGTAAATATCATTTCCCCTGATGACATTACACACCTGCTTTGGGGCTGTAACCATGAAGACAAAAGCTTAAAACATCTAGCTGCATATTAGGATTGATTTTCTACAGTTGATTATGCATGATATATCTGAGTAAGAACCTCCACTCTACAAGGTCGACCTAATTGGTCATCAGTGTTGCCAGGCAAGGCTAACCCTCCCTGTCAGTATTAGACACTGACTAGGCTAAACAGTGTTAATCCTGTCATCGCTCCTGCATCTCTCCTCTATCACTAAGACGTGCAGAGCTCTACCACCCCTCCAGCATCTCTCCTCTATCACTAAGGCGTGCAGAGCTCTACCACCCCTCCAGCATCTCTCCTCTATCACTAAGGCGTGCAGAGCTCTACCACCCCTCCTCTATCACTAAGGCGTGCAGAGCTCTACCACCCCTCCTGCATCTCTCCTCTATCACTAAGACGTGCCGAGCTCTACCACCCCTCCTGCATCTCTCCTCTATCACTAAGACGTGCCGAGCTCTACCACCCCTCCAGCATCTCTCCTCTATCACTAAGACGTGCCGAGCTCTACCACCCCTCCTGCATCTCTCCTCTATCACTAAGGCGTGCAGAGCTCTACCACCCCTCCAGCATCTCTCCTCTATCACTAAGACGTGCAGAGCTCTACCACTGCTCCAGCATCTCTCCTCTATCACTAAGGCGTGCAGAGCTCTACCACCCCTCCAGCATCTCTCCTCTATCACTAAGGCGTGCAGAGCTCTACCACCGGTCCAGCATCTCTCCTCTATCACTAAGGCGTGCAGAGCTCTACCACCGGTCCAGCATCTCTCCTCTATCACTAAGGCGTGCAGAGCTCTACCACCCCTCCAGCATCTCTCCTCTATCACTAAGACGTGCAGAGCTCTACCACCGGTCCAGCATCTCTCCTCTATCACTAAGGCATGCAGAGCTCTACCACCCCTCCAGCATCTCTCCTCTATCACTAAGGCATGCAGAGCTCTACCACCGGTCCAGCATCTCTCCTCTATCACTAAGGCATGCAGAGCTCTACCACCCCTCCAGCATCTCTCCTCTATCACTAAGACGTGCAGAGCTCTAACATTCTATGGCTTTATGTTTTCTCAAACTCTCGCCTTGCACATCAGATACAAGCACACCGATCTGCACGTCGCCTCAGACATGCAACCATACCCATGTCCCCATCTTTCACATTCAGACCACACACACACACACACACACACACACACCTTCAAAAGCAGCTCTCCAAATCTTTCTTCTGGCAGCATTACCCATCATGGAACGTTTAAACTAGAACTGTCCTGTCTGCACCATTAACTAACCCCCTAAACTAGCATGTTAGAGGAGCGTGTTGGTGTTAGTGTTGATTGGTGTGTGTATTTGGTTTGGGAGGAGGGGCTGCTTTGGCATTGTTGTAGGAATCCAATAGCAGGCGTTTCCATGGCGACCCTCTGGCAGTGACAGGCTCTTCACAGTAACCAGAGAGCAAAGACCACAAGAGACCCCCTCCCCCCTCCCCTCCATGCCTCAGGCAGGTTTAGTTTAGGTAGGAACCACCAGCTTTCATATGTTCTCATTTTCTGAGCAAGGAACTTAATCATTAGCTTTCTTACATAGCACATATTGCACTTTTACGTTCTTCTCCAACACTTTGTTTTTGCATTATTTAAACCAAATTGAACATGTTTCATTATTTATTTGAGGCTAAATTGATTTAATTGATGTTTTATATTGAGTTAAAATAAGTGTTAATTCAGTATTGTTGAAATTGTCATTATTGCAAATATTTTTTGTAAAAACATTTTTGGTGTGAAATCGGCCGATTAACCTGTTAAACCTATGGGGGCGCTATGTCATTATTGGATAAAAAGACGTGCCCGTTTTAAGCGCAATATTTTGTCACGAAAAGATGCTCGACTATGCATGGAATTGACAGCCATGGAAAGACACAACTCTGACGTCTCCAAAACTGCAAAGATATTATCTGTGCGTGCTCCAGAACTAATGCAACAGGCGAAACCAAGATGAAGTTTCATACAGGAAATGCCCCAGATTCTGAAGGCGCTGTGTTCCAATGTCTCCTTATATGGCTGTGAATGCGCCAGGAATGAGCCTGCGGTTTCTGTCTATTCCCCGAGGTGTCTGCAGCATTGTGAAGTGTTTGTAGGCAGATCATTGGAAGATTGGCCATAAGAGACTACATTTACCTGGTGTCCCGCCCGGTGTCCTGTGTGCATAATCTGTAGGTCCATGCGCGTTCCATTTCTTCAGAAGAGAAAGTAAAATGCCACGATGGATTTTATCGTCGATAGATATGTGAAAAACACCTTGAGGATTGATTCTAAACATCGGTTTGCCATGTTTCTGTCGATATTATGGAGTTAATTTGGAAAAAAGTTTGCGTTTTAATGACTTAATATATATATTTTTTTTCCCTCCCCCTCCCCAAATGTGATGAACAAAACGGAGCGATTAGTCGACACAAATAATATTTTTTGTAAAAACGGAACATTTGCTATCTAACAGAGTTTCCTCATTGAAAACATCTGAAGTTCTTCAAAAGGTAAATGATTTTATTTGAATGCTTTTCTGGTTTTTGTGGAAAATGTTGCATGCTGAATGCTAACGCTAAAGGCTACGCTAAATGCTACGTTAGCCATCAATACTGTTACACAAATGCTTGTTTTGCAATGGTTGAGAAGCATATTTTGAAAATCTGAGATGACAGTGTTGTTAACAAAAGGCTAAGCTTAAGAGCAAATAGATTAATTTCATTTCATTTGCGATTTTCATGAATAGTTAACGTTGTGTTATGCTAATGAGCTTGCGGATAGATTTACACAATCCTGGATACAGGTTTTTTTCCGTAGCTAAACGTGACGCAGAAAACGGAGCGATTTGTCCTAAACAAATAATCTTTCATGAAAAACGGAACATTTGCTATCTGAGAGTCTCCTCATTGAAAACATCTGAAGTTCTTCAAAAGGTAAATGATTTTATTTGAATGCTTTTCTGGTTTTTGTGGAAAATGTTGCATGCTGAATGCTAATGCTAAAGGCTACGCTAAATGCTACGTTAGCCATCAATACTGTTACACAAATGCTTGTTTTGCAATGGTTGAGAAGCATATTTTGAAAATCTGAGATGACAGTGTTGTTAACAAAAGGCTAAGCTTGAGAGCGAGCAAATAGATTAATTTCATTTAATTTGCGATCTTCATGAATAGTTAACGTTGCGTTATGGTAATGAGCTTGAGGCTGTATTCACGATCCCGCATCCGGGATGGCTCGACGCAAGAAGTTAATCGGTATCGTTTTTTTTGGGGTCCTCCAATAATCGGTATCGGTGTTGAAAAATCATAATCGGTCGACCTCTATTTGTAACCCTCCTGCCATCAGTTGCCGGGTCCAAACGCTAATTCGCCAGCTCTCCTTCAGCAGCGTGCCAGGCAGCCCAAACAGACAGACATTGGTAAATATCTTGTAGTCCTGCCTCCAGGCATCCTGCCTCCAGGCATCCAGTTCTTAAATCCAGTTCTTAAGTTCCATTTTTTACTCCGACCCATTCACGCACAGGAAGTCCAGTCCAATTATTCACCAGAATTTTTTAGAAAACTCCATCGACCTCCGGGGCTCAGCTGGGGGACCCCCGGTACACGACTGGGGGACATCTGGGTTACGGCCTCTGCCAGTTCATGGGACAACAGGGAAAATGTACATTTCATCCCTCTGTGCTCGAGAGAGTTTAGGGAGTTCTGCAAACAAAACCTGAGCACACAGAGGATCACACACTTCTGCCCTACACAATTCAGTATAAAACTCCACAGTCCGCTCCCCCATCTCCCCCATCACAGAGGTCACCCAGAGGTCACCCAGAGGTCACCCACCCATCAGACAGCCGTAGACAATGCATACTCTTGGCTTCACCACTCTGTCTTTCCAAACCAAAGGAGGAGGAGCGTCCATCTCCTTGAGCATGGAGAACCTGGCTCTTACAAGTGCTCCCTTTGCATTAACCTGGAAAAAACTGCCCAGGTCCCTAACGTAGTTCAGCTAAATTATCCCGGAGGCCTACATCGCCTTACCATCTCACTGACACTTCTAGTTCCACCGATACTGACATTTTACCTGATCTTAACCAACTGTCCTATTTAGTTACTAACTGATAAAAAAATAAATAATAATTGTACATAATGTTGCTGCTGCCTTTTCTTATGACCGTCTCTGTCAGATACTAATTAGGATGTGAGATCCTATTGTTGAGAGGTCTGTCCCCAACCAAGAATTCACTAAATGGGATAAACACCCCATTTGAGAGACTGCAGAATTCTGCCAAAATATG
>NC_060193.1:7794799-7802299 GCF_021184085.1 Oncorhynchus gorbuscha
CTCCAGCTGGCTGGCATTATACCCCCTCTCTCCAGCTGGCTGGCATTATACCCCCTCTCTCCAGCTGGCTGGCATTATACCCCCTCTCTCCAGCTGGCTGGCATTATACCCCCTCTCTCCAGCTGGCTGGCATTATACCCCCTCTCTCCAGCTGGCTGGCATTATACCCCCTCTCTCCAGCTGGCTGGCATTATACCCCCTCTCTCCAGCTGGCTGGCATTATACCCCCTCTCTCCAGCTGGCTGGCATTATACCCCCTCTCTCCAGCTGGCCGGCATTATACCCCCTCTCTCCAGCTGGCTGGCATTATACCCCCTCTCTCCAGCTGGCTGGCATTATACCCCCTCTCTCCAGCTGGCTGGCATTATACCCCCCTCTCTCCAGCTGGCTGGCATTATACCCCCTCTCTCCAGCTGGCTGGCATTATACCCCCTCTCTCCAGCTGGCTGGCATTATACCCCCTCTCTCCAGCTGGCTGGCATTATACCCCCTCTCTCCAGCTGGCTGGCATTATACCCCCTCTCTCCAGCTGGCTGGCATTATACCCCCTCTCTCCAGCTGGCTGGCATTATACCCCCTCTCTCCAGCTGGCTGGCATTATACCCCCTCTCTCCAGCTGGCTGGCATTATACCCCCTCTCTCCAGCTGGCCGGCATTATACCCCCCCCTCTCTCCAGCTGGCTGGCATTATACCCCCTCTCTCCAGCTGGCTGGCATTATACCCCCTCTCTCCAGCTGGCTGGCATTATACCCCCTCTCTCCAGCTGGCTGGCATTATACCCCCTCTCTCCAGCTGGCTGGCATTATACCCCCTCTCTCCAGCTGGCCGGCATTATACCCCCTCTCTCCAGCTGGCTGGCATTATACCCCCCTCTCTCCAGCTGGCTGGCATTATACCCCCTCTCTCCAGCTGGCTGGCATTATACCCCCTCTCTCCAGCTGGCTGGCATTATACCCCCTCTCTCCAGCTGGCTGGCATTATACCCCCTCTCTCCAGCTGGCTGGCATTATACCCCCTCTCTCCAGCTGGCTGGCATTATACCCCCTCTCTCCAGCTGGCTGGCATTATACCCCCTCTCTCCAGCTGGCTGGCATTATACCCCCTCTCTCCAGCTGGCTGGCATTATACCCCCTCTCTCCAGCTGGCTGGCATTATACCCCCTCTCTCCAGCTGGCTGGCATTATACCCCCTCTCTCCAGCTGGCTGGCATTATACCCCTCTCTCCAGCTGGCTGGCATTATACCCCCTCTCTCCAGCTGGCTGGCATTATACCCCCTCTCTCCAGCTGGCTGGCATTATACCCCCTCTCTCCAGCTGGCTGGCATTATACCCCTCTCTCCAGCTGGCTGGCATTATACCCCCTCTCTCCAGCTGGCTGGCATTATACCCCCTCTCTCCAGCTGGCTGGCATTATACCCCCTCTCTCCAGCTGGCTGGCATTATACCCCCTCTCTCCAGCTGGCTGGCATTATACCCCCTCTCTCCAGCTGGCTGGCATTATACCCCCTCTCTCCAGCTGGCTGGCATTATACCCCCTCTCTCCAGCTGGCTGGCATTATACCCCCTCTCTCCAGCTGGCTGGCATTATACCCCCTCTCTCCAGCTGGCTGGCATTATACCCCCTCTCTCCAGCTGGCTGGCATTATACCCCTCTCTCCAGCTGGCTGGCATTATACCCCCCTCTCTCCAGCTGGCTGGCATTATACCCCCTCTCTCCAGCTGGCTGGCATTATACCCCCTCTCTCCAGCTGGCTGGCATTATACCCCCTCTCTCCAGCTGGCTGGCATTATACCCCCTCTCTCCAGCTGGCTGGCATTATACCCCCTCTCTCCAGCTGGCTGGCATTATACCCCTCTCTCCAGCTGGCTGGCATTATACCCCCTCTCTCCAGCTGGCTGGCATTATACCCCCTCTCTCCAGCTGGCTGGCATTATACCCCCTCTCTCCAGCTGGCTGGCATTATACCCCCTCTCTCCAGCTGGCTGGCATTATACCCCCTCTCTCCAGCTGGCTGGCATTATACCCCCTCTCTCCAGCTGGCTGGCATTATACCCCCTCTCTCCAGCTGGCTGGCATTATACCCCCTCTCTCCAGCTGGCTGGCATTATACCCCCTCTCTCCAGCTGGCCGGCATTATACCCCCTCTCTCCAGCTGGCTGGCATTATACCCCCTCTCTCCAGCTGGCTGGCATTATACCCCCCTCTCTCCAGCTGGCTGGCATTATACCCCCTCTCTCCAGCTGGCTGGCATTATACCCCCTCTCTCCAGCTGGCTGGCATTATACCCCCCTCTCTCCAGCTGGCTGGCATTATACCCCCTCTCTCCAGCTGGCTGGCATTATACCCCTCTCTCCAGCTGGCTGGCATTATACCCCCCCTCTCCAGCTGGCTGGCATTATACCCCCCTCTCTCCAGCTGGCTGGCATTATACCCCCCCCCCAGCTGGCCGGCATTATACCCCCTCTCTCCAGCTGGCCGGCATTATACCCCCTCTCTCCAGCTGGCCGGCATTATACCCCCTCTCTCCAGCTGGCCGGCATTATACCCCCTCTCTCCAGCTGGCCGGCATTATACCCCCCTCTCTCCAGCTGGCTGGCATTATACCCCCTCTCTCCAGCTGGCTGGCATTATACCCCCCTCTCTCCAGCTGGCTGGCATTATACCCCCTCTCTCCAGCTGGCTGGCATTATACCCCCTCTCTCCAGCTGGCTGGCATTATACCCCCTCTCTCCAGCTGGCTGGCATTATACCCCCCTCTCTCCAGCTGGCTGGCATTATACCCCCTCTCTCCAGCTGTCTGGCATTATATCCCCCTCTCTCCAGCTGGCTGGCATTATACCCCCTCTCCAGCTGGCTGGCATTATATCCCCTTTCTCCAGCTGGCTGGCATTATACCCCCCCCCTTCTCTCCAGCTGGCTGGCATTACCCCCCACCTTCTCCAGCTGGATGGCATTACCCCCCCACCTCTCTCCAGCTGGCTGGCATCACCCCCCCCCACCTCTCTCCAGCTGGATGGCATTACTCCCCCTCACCTCTCTCCAGCTGGCTGTCATCACCACCCCCTCACCTCTCTCCAGCTGGATGGCATTACTCCCCCTCACCTCTCTCCAGCTGGCTGGCATTACCCCCCCTCACCTCTCTCCAGCTGGCTGGCATTACTCCCCCTCTCTCCAGCTGGCTGGCATTACTCCCCCCTCACCTCTCTCTCCAGCTGGCTGGCATTACTCCCCCTCACCTCTCTCCAGCTGGCTGGCATTACCCCCCCTCACCTCTCTCCAGCTGGCTGGCATTACCCCCCCTCACCTCTCTCCAGCTGGCTGGCATTACTCCACCCTCACCTCTCTCTCCAGCTGGCTGGCATTACTCCCCCTCACCTCTCTCCAGCTGGCTGGCATCACCCCCCTCACCTCTCTCCAGCTGGATGGCATTACTCCCCCTCACCTCTCTCCAGCTGGCTGGCATTACTCCCCCTCACCTCTCTCCAGCTGGCTGGCATTACTCCCCCTCACCTCTCTCCAGCTGGCTGGCATTACCCCCCCCTCACCTCTCTCCAGCTGGATGGCATTACTCTCCCCTCACCTCTCTCCAGCTGGGTGGCATTATCCCCCCTCACCTCTCTCCAGCTGGATGGCATTACTCCCCCTCACCTCTCTCCAGCTGGCTGGCATTACTCCCCCTCACCTCTCTCCAGCTGGCTGGCATTACTCCCCCTCACCTCTCTCCAGCTGGCTGGCATTACTCCCCCTCTCTCCAGCTGGCTGGCATTACTCCCCCTCACCTCTCTCTCCAGCTGGCTGCCATTACTCCCCCTCACCTCTCTCCAGCTGGCTGGCATTACTCCCCCTCACCCCTCTCCAGCTGGCTGGCATTACCCCCCTCACCTCTCTCCAGCTGGCTGGCATTACTCCCCCTCACCTCTCTCCAGCTGGCTGGCATTACTCCCCCCTCACCTCTCTCCAGCTGGCTGGCATTACCCCCCTCACCTCTCTCCAGCTGGCTGGCATTACCCCCCTCACCTCTCTCCAGCTGGCTGGCATTACTCCCCCTCTCTCCAGCTGGCTGGCATTACTCCCCCCTCACCTCTCTCTCCAGCTGGCTGGCATTACTCCCCCCTCACCTCTCTCCAGCTGGCTGGCATTACTCCCCCTCACCCCTCTCCAGCTGGCTGGCATTACCCCCCCTCACCTCTCTCCAGCTGGCTGGCATTACTCCCCCTCACCTCTCTCCAGCTGGCTGGCATTAACCCCCCCTCACCTCTCTCCAGCTGGCTGGCATTACCCCCCCTCCCCCTCACCTCTCTCCAGCTGGCTGGCATTACTCCCCCCTCACCTCTCTCCAGCTGGCTGGCATTGCTCTGGTATTTCTCCATCAGTTGTCTGATCTGCTCTCTCTTCAGCGGAGGATACAGCACCTCGTTGAGACGAGAGTCTCTCTGACGACGGTTTATAAAGTCTGTCAACTGATCCAGGGAGAGGAAGGGCTTCCCCTTAGAACCACTGGGAGGGAGGGGGGATAGGGAGAGATGGAGCAGGCATAGAGTTGGTTAGAGAGAGAGAGATTAGGTTGGTAGAGCAGGCATAGAGTTGGTTAGAGAGAGATTAGGTTGGTAGAGCATGCATAGAGTTGGTTAGAGAGAGAGAGATTAGGTTGGTAGAGCAGGCATAGAGTTGGTTAGAGAGAGATTAGGTTGGTAGAGCAGGCATAGAGTTGGTTAGAGAGAGATTAGGTTGGTAGAGCATGCATAGAGTTGGTTAGAGAGAGAGAGATTAGGTTGGTAGAGCAGGCATAGAGTTGGTTAGAGAGAGATTAGGTTGGTAGAGCAGGCATAGAGTTGGTTAGAGAGAGATTAGGTTGGTAGAGCAGGCATAGAGTTGGTTAGAGAGAGATTAGGTTGGTAGAGCAGGCATAGAGTTGGTTAGAGAGAGATTAGGTTGGTAGAGCAGGCATAGAGTTGGTTAGAGAGAGATTAGGTGTGTGTGTGTGATTGTGTGTGTGTGTGATTGTGTGTGTGATTGTGTGATTGTGTGTGTGATTGTGAGATTGTGTGTGTGTGATTGTGTGTGTGTGTGTGTGTGTGTGTGTGTGTGTGTGTGTGTGTGTGTGTGTGTGTGTGTGTGTGTGTGTGTGTGTGTGTGTGTGTGTGTGTGTGTGTGTGTGTGTGTGTGTGTGTGTGTGTGATTGTGTATGTGTGTGTGTGTGTGTGTGTGTGTGTGTGTGTGTGTGTGATTGTGTGTGATCGTGTGTGTGTGTGTGTGTGTGTGTGTGATTGTGTGATTGTGTGATTGTGTGTGTGTGATTGTGTGATTGTGTGTGTGTGATTGTGTGTGTGTGATTGTGTGATTGTGTGTGTGTGATTGTGTGTGTGTGATTGTGTGTGTGTGATTGTGTGTGATCGTGTGTGTGTGTGTGTGATTGTGTGTGATCGTGTGTGTGTGTGTGTGATTGTGTGTGATTGTGTGTGATTGTGTGTGATTGTGTGTGTGTGAGACTCACAGCTCTACGAAGATGCGTTCTATCTCAGGTCGGAGACAGAGACTGTGGAGAAAGCTCTGGAACATATCACAAGTAAAGTCGTCTGGCTTAATGCCCTCTGCCTGGAGAGAGGGATGGAGAGAGGGATGGAGAGAGGGTGGAGAAAGGGATGGAGAGAGGGATGGAGAGAGGGATGGAGAGAGGGATGGAGAGAGGATGGAGAGAGGGATGGAGAGAGGGTGGAGAGAGGGATGGAGAGAGGGTGGAGAGAGGATGGAGAGAGAATGGAGAGAGGGATGGAGAGAGGGATGGAGAGAGGGTGGAGAGAGGAATGGAGAGAGGGATGGAGAGAGGGATGGAGAGAGGGTGGAGAGAGGGTGGAGAGAGGAATGGAGAGAGGGTGGAGAAAGGGATGGAGAGAGGGTGGAGAGAGGGTGGAGAGAGGGTGGAGAGAGTATGAAGAGAGGGATGGAGAGAGGGTGGAGAGAGGAATGGAGAGGGTGGAGAAAGGGATGGAGAGAGGATGGAGAGAGGGATGGAGAGAGGGTGGAGAAAGGGATGGAGAGAGGAATGGAGAGAGGAATGGAGAGAGGGTGGAGAAAGGGTTGGAGAGAGGGTGGAGAGAGGGCGGAGAGAGGGTGGAGAGAGGATGGAGAGAGTATGAAGAGAGGGATGGAGAGAGGGTGGAGAGAGGGTGGAGAAAGGGATGGAGAGAGGGTGGAGAGAGGGATGGAGAGAGGATGGAGAGAGGATGGAGAGAGGGTGGAGAGAGGGTGGAGAGAGGGATGGAGAGAGGGTGGAGGGTGGAGAGAGGATGGAGATTGGATGGAGAGAGGGTGGAGAGAGGGTGGAGAGAGGGTGGAGAGAGGATGGAGAGAGGGTGGAGAGAGGGATGGAGAGAGGGATGGAGAGAGGATGGAGAGAGTATGAAGAGAGGGATGGAGAGAGGGTGGAGAGAGGGTGGAGAAAGGGATGGAGAGAGGGTGGAGAGAGGGATGGAGAGAGGATGGAGAGAGGATGGAGAGAGGGTGGAGAGAGGGTGGAGAGAGGGATGGAGAGAGGGTGGAGGGTGGAGAGAGGATGGAGATTGGATGGAGAGAGGGTGGAGAGAGGGTGGAGAGAGGGTGGAGAGAGGATGGAGAGAGGGTGGAGAGAGGGATGGAGAGAGGGATGGAGAGAGGATGGAGAGAGGATGGAGAGAGGATGGAGAGAGGATGGAGAGAGGATGGAGAGAGGGTGGAGATTGGATGGAGAGAGGGTGGAGAGAGGATGGAGAGAGGGTGGAGAGAGGATGGAGAGAGGGATGGAGAGAGGGTGGAAAAAGGGATGGGGAGAGGGTGGAGAGAGGGTGGAGAGAGGATGGAGAGAGGGTGGAGAGAGGGATGGAGAGAGGGTGGAGAGAGGGTGGAGAGAGGATGGGGAGAGGGTGGAGAGTGTGGAGAGAGGGTGGAGAGAGGATGGAGAGAGGGTGGAGAGAGGATGGAGAGAGGGTGGAGAGAGGGTGGAGAGTGTGGATAGAGGATGGAGAGAGGGTGGAGAGAGTGTGGAGAGAGTGTGGAGAGAGGGTGGAGAGAGGGTGGAGATTGGGTGGAGAGAGGGTGGAGAGAGGATGGAGAGAGGGTGGAGAGAGGGATGGAGAGAGGGTGGAGAAAGGGATGGGGAGAGGGTGGAGAGAGGGATGGAGAGAGGGTGGAGAGAGGATGGGGAGAGGGTGGAGAGTGTGGAGAGAGGGTGGAGAGGGTGGAGAGAGGATGGAGAGGGTGGAGAGAGGATGGAGAGAGGATGGAGAGAGGGATGGAAGTGGAGAGGGGGAGGTGAGATGAGGGGGAAGAGAAGAGAAGAGAGTGTCAGTCGAAAGGCATCTATCTGTTGGGTTGTCCAGAACTATGGTTGGCTGATCTGGAGTCAGCTGACAGAGAACACATAATACAATACATTAACAGGGTTAGTGTAAAGGCTGATCTGGAGTCAGTTCCTAATGCACAGCTATAGTTAGATAAATGTGTAGAAGAATCCTTAAAGGTT
>NC_060193.1:7809799-7917299 GCF_021184085.1 Oncorhynchus gorbuscha
ATACACATACACACATATATATTATATATACATATATATTACATATATACACATACATACACACATATATATTATATATACACATACATATATATATACATATATACACACATATATTATATATACATACACACACACATATATATTATATATACACATACATACACACACATATATTATATATACACATGCATACATATTATATATATATACACATACATATATATATATACACACATACACACACACATATATATACACATATATATTACATATATATATTATATATATATATACACATACATATATATATATATATACATATATACACACACATATTATATATACATACACATACACATATATATACACATATATATTACATATATACACATACATACACACATATATATTATATATACACATACATATATATATTATATATATATATACATACATATATACACACATATATTATATATATATATATATATACATACACATACATATATTATATATATATATACATACATATACACACATATATTATATATATATATATATACACATACATATATTATATATATATACATACACATACATATATTATATATATATATATATACATACACATACATACACACATACATACATATATATACATACACATATTATATTTACATACACATATATTATATATACATACACACACATATATATATACACACATACACATATTACATATACATACACATACATACACATATTATACATGTATATACACACACATATTATATATACATACACATACACACATATATTATATATATACATACATACACACACATATGTTATATATACACACACACATATTATATATATACACGTACATACACACATATATTATATATATACACATACATACACACACACATACATATATATTATATATACACACATACATACACACATATATTATATATACACACATACATATATTATACATGTATATACACATATACACATATTATATATATACACATACATACACACACACATACATATATATTATATTTACACACGTACATACACACATATATTATATATACACACACATACATATATTATATATGTATATACACATACACACATATTATATATATACACGTACATACACAGATAAATTATATATACACACATACATTATATATACACACATACATATATTATATATGTATATACACATACACACATATTATATATATACACGTACACACACAGATATATTATATATATACACACACACATATATTATATATACACACATATATTATATTATATATATACACACATATATTATATTATATATATATACACACACAGATATTATATATGTATATACACATACATACATACATACATACATACACACACACATACACACACACATATATTATATATACACACACACATATATTATATATACACACACACATATATTATATATACACACACACATATATTATATATACACACACACACACATATACACATATATATATATATATATATATATATATATACATACACATATATACACACACACATATATACTATATATACACACACACACACACACACACACACACACACACACACACACACACACACACACACACACACACACACACACACACACACACACACACACACACACACACACACACACACACACACACACACACACACAGGTTGTGTCACATTTACAGAAGGTTGTGTCACATTAACAGAAGGTTGTGTGAAGGTTGTGTCACATTAACAGAAGGTTGTGTCACATTAACAGAAGGTTGTGTGAAGGCTGTGTCACATTAACAGAAGGTTGTGTCACATTAACAGAAGGTTGTGTGAAGGTTGTGTCACATTTACAGAAGGTTGTGTGAAGGTTGTGTCACATTAACAGAAGGTTGTGTCACATTAACAGAAGGTTGTGTGAAGGTTGTGTCACATTTACAGAAGGTTGTTTGAAGGTTGTGTCACATTTACAGAAGGTTGTTTGAAGGTTGTGCCACATTTACAGAAGGTTGTGTGAAGGTTGTACCACATTTACAGAAGGTTGTGTGAAGGTTGTATCACATTAACAGAAGGTTGTGTGAAGGTTGTGTCACATTTACAGAAGGTTGTTTGAAGGTTGTGCCACATTTACAGAAGGTTGTGTGAAGGTTGTACCACATTAACAGAAGGTTGTGTGAAGGTTGTGCCACATTTACAGAAGGTTGTATGAAGGTTGTATCACATTAACAGAAGGTTGTGTGAAGGTTGTGCCACATTTACAGAAGGTTGTGTGAAGGTTGTACCACATTTACAGAAGGTTGTGTGAAGGTTGTGCCACATTTACAGAAGGTTGTTTGAAGGTTGTGCCACATTTACAGAAGGTTGTGTGAAGGTTGTACCACATTTACAGAAGGTTGTGTGAAGGTTGTGCCACATTTACAGAAGGTTGTGTGAAGGTTGTACCACATTTACAGAAGGTTGTGTCACATTAACAGAAGGTTGTGTGAAGGTTGTGTCACATTAACAGAAGGTTGTCTCACATTTACAGAAGGTTGTGTCACATTTACAGAAGGTTGTGTGAAGGTTGTGCCACATTTACAGAAGGTTGTGTGAAGGTTGTGCCACATTTACAGAAGGTTGTGTGAAGGTTGTACCACATTTACAGAAGGTTGTGTCACATTAACAGAAGGTTGTGTGAAGGTTGTGCCACATTTACAGAAGGTTGTGTGAAGGTTGTGTCACATTAACAGAAGGTTGTGTCACATTTACAGAAGGTTGTGTGAAGGTTGTACCACATTTACAGAAGGTTGTTTGAAGGTTGTGCCACATTTACAGAAGGTTGTGTGAAGGTTGTACCACATTTACAGAAGGTTGTGTGAAGGTTGTGCCACATTTACAGAAGGTTGTGTGAAGGTTGTGCCACATTTACAGAAGGTTGTGTGAAGGTTGTGCCACATTTACAGAAGGTTGTTTGAAGGTTGTGCCACATTTACAGAAGGTTGTGTGAAGGTTGTGCCACATTTACAGAAGGTTGTGTCACATCTACGGAAGGTTGTGTGAAGGTTGTGTCACAGTAGACATGCAGAGGTTGGGCCACCAACCAAAACAGAAACAATGGATAGAATGCTTCTCTCTCTTCACTGTGATTGGACTGTCGTTGCGGCCATCATTCATAAAGTGTTACACTGTAGCAAAAATACACAGAAATACACACACACATTACCCACCTTTGGTAGTTTGGCAAACTTCCCAGTTCTGGTGTCTCTGATCTGGCTGATATCCAGAATCTCCACCTCCTGAAAGAGAGAGAGATGTGGAGTGAGACAGAGGGAGAGAGACGTAGAGAGGGGAGAGAGAGACATGGAGGGAGAGAGAGGGAGAGAGACATAGAGAGGGGAGAGAGAGACATGGAGGGAGAGAGAGGGAGAGAGACATAGAGAGGGGAGAGAGAGACATGGAGGGAGAGAGAGGGAGAGAGACATAGAGAGGGGAGAGAGAGACATGGAGGGAGAGAGAGGGAGAGAGACGTAGAGAGGGGAGAGAGAGACATGGAGGGAGAGAGAGGGAGAGAGACATAGAGAGGGGAGAGAGAGACATGGAGGGAGAGAGAGGGAGAGAGACGTAGAGAGGTGAGAGAGAGATGTGGAGTGAGACAGAGGGAGAGAGGTGAGAGAGAGACATGGAGGGAGAGAGGTGAGAGAGAGACATGGAGGGAGAGAGGTGAGAGAGAGACATGGAGGGAGAGAGAGGGAGAGAGGGGAGAGAGAGATGTGGAGTGAGAGAGAGGGAGAGAGACGTAGAGAGGGGAGAGAGAGATGTGGAGTGAGAGAGAGGGAGAGAGACGTAGAGAGGGGAGAGAGAGATGTGGAGTGAGAGAGACGGAGAGAGGTGAGAGAGACATGGACGGAGAGAGAGGGAGAGAGACGTAGAGAGGGGAGAGAGAGATGTGGAGGGAGACAGAGGGAGAGAGACGTAGAGAGGGGAGAGAGAGACATGGAGGGAGACAGAGGGAGAGAGACGTAGAGAGGGGAGAGAGAGACATGGAGGGAGACAGAGGGAGAGAGACGTAGAGAGGGGAGAGAGAGACATGGAGGGAAAGAGAGGGAGAGAGACGTAGAGAGGGGAGAGAGAGACATGGAGGGAGAGAGAGGGAGAGAGACGTAGAGAGGGGAGAGAGAGACATGGAGGGAGAGAGAGGGAGAGAGACGTAGAGAGGGGAGAGAGACATGGAGGGAGACAGAGGGAGAGAGACGTAGAGGGGAGAGAGAGACATGGAGGGAGAGAGAGGGAGAGAGACGTAGAGGGGAGAGAGAGACATGGAGGGAGACAGAGGGAGAGAGACGTAGAGAGGGGAGAGAGAGACATGGAGGGAGAGAGAGATGTGGAGTGAGAGAGAGGGAGAGAGACGTAGAGAGGGGAGAGAGAGACATGGAGGGAGAGAGAGGGAGAGAGACGTAGAGAGGGGAGAGAGAGATGTGGAGGGAGAGAGCGGGAGAGAGACGTGGAGGGAGACAGAGGGAGAGAGACGTAGAGAGGGTAGAGAGAGATGTGGAGTGAGAGAGAGGGAGAGAGACATGGAGGGAGACAGAGGGAGAGAGACGTAGAGAGGGGAGAGAGAGATGTGGAGGGAGAGAGCGGGAGAGAGGCGTGGAGGGAGACAGAGGGAGAGAGACGTAGAGAGGGTAGAGAGAGATGTGGAGTGAGAGAGAGGGAGAGAGACGTAGAGAGGGGAGAGAGAGACGGAGGGAGAGAGAGATGTGGAGTGAGAGAGAGAGAGGGAGAGAGACGTGGAGAGGGGAGAGAGAGACATGGAGGGAGACAGAGGGAGAGAGACGTGGAAAGGGGAGAGAGAGACATGGAGGGAGAGAGAGGGAGAGAGACGTAGAGAGGGGAGAGAGAGACATGGAGGGAGACAGAGGGAGAGAGACGTAGAGAGGGGAGAGAGACATGGAGGGAGAGAGAGGGAGAGAGACGTAGAGAGGGTAGAGAGAGATGTGGAGTGAGAGAGAGGGAGAGAGACGTGGAGGGAGACAGAGGGAGAGAGACGTGGAGAGGGGAGAGAGAGATGTGGAGTGAGAGAGCGATGTGGAGTGAGAGAGAGGGAGAGAGACGTAGAGAGGGGAGAGAGAGACATGGAGGGAGAGAGAGATGTGGAGTGAGAGAGAGAGAGACGTGGAGAGGGGAGAGAGAGACATGGAGGGAGACAGAGGGAGAGAGACGTAGAGAGGGGAGAGAGAGACATGGAGGGAGACAGAGACATGGAGTGAGAGAGAGACATGGAGTGAGAGAGGGAGAGAGGGAGAGAGACATGGAGTGAGAGAGACACATGGAGTGAGAGAGAGACATGGAGTGAGAGATGTAGAGAGGGGAGAGAGAGACATGGAGTGAGAGAGATGTAGAGAGGGGAGAGAGAGAGACATGGAGGGAGAGAGATGTAGAGAGGGGAGAGAGAGAGACATGGAGTGAGAGAGACATAGATAGTCGTTTCACATACTTCATGTTCTGTTAATCTTTGAAATGGAAACAGGTGTTAATGGATTTCAATACAAAAGAAATGGATACTAGACAGACAGAGACAGACAGAGAGAGACAGACAGAGAGAGACAGACAGAGTGGAACCAAACAGGACAGAGGAAAAAAGTGACAGAACAAGAAGTGAAAACCGAGCAGAAGCTTTTATTGCTTTTTATTCCAGAGCTTAAAAGCTTTCTTTCATTTTCCTGCTCCCTCTCTCTCTCAGAAGAGGGGGAGGGAGAGAAGGATGAGACGGAGGGAGAGAAGGATGAGACGGAGGGAGAGAAGAAAGGAGAGAGGGAGAAAAGGAAGGAGAGAGGGAGGGAGGGAGGGAGCGAGAGAGGAATGGAGGGAGAGAAGGAAGGAGAGAGGGAGGGGGAGAGAGAGGAATGGAGGGAGAGGAGGAAGGAGAGAGGGAGGGAGAGGAGGAAGGAGAGAGGGAGGGAGGGAGGAATGGAGAGAGAGAAGGAGGGAGCGAGAGAGGAATGGAGGGAAAGAAGGAAGGAGAGAGGGAGCGAGAGAGGAATGAGGGAGAGAAGGAAGGAGAGAGGGAGGGAGGGAGGAATGGAGAGAGAGAAGGAAGGAGAGAGGGAGCGAGAGAGGAATGAGGGAGAGAAGGAAGGAGAGAGGGAGGGGGCGAGAGAGGAATGGAGGGAGAGGAGGAAGGAGAGAGGGAGGGAGGGAGGGAGGGAGCGAGAGAGGAATGGAGGGAGAGGAGGAAGGAGAGAGGGAGGGAGCGAGAGCGGAATGGAGGGAGAGAAGGAAGGAGAGAGGGAGCGAGAGAGGAATGAGAGAGAGAAGGAAGGAGAGAGGGAGGGAGGGAGGGGGCGAGAGAGGAATGGAGGGAGAGGAGGAAGGAGAGAGGGAGGGAGCGAGAGCGGAATGGAGGGAGAGGAGGAAGGAGAGAGGGAGGGAGCGAGAGCGGAATGGAGGGAGAGGAGGAAGGAGAGAGGGAGGGAGCGAGAGAGGGCAATGTGCTTGTACAGGGGACCATAAACAGAGCGAGGCCACACTGTAAATATTTGCGCTGTTAAGCTGAAGGACAGGATCTCTCCCTCTCCTTTTAGTCATTGTCTTTTGATCTGACAATCCCCACCATTTCTCTCCATTTCCCCCTCTGTCATCTTAAGGGTTATTAAAAATTTTGTCAAATCACATCCCTCAACATTCTCTCCCTACCTCCAGATATCTCTCCTTCCTCCTCTCACACCCTCCTTCCTTCCTCGTCTCACTCTCTCCAGATCTCTCCTTCCTCCTCTCCCTCTCTCCGTCATGAAAGGTTATAGGTCAAGACTAGCAGATCAATGGTCTAGTCGCTCGTCCCTGATTGGCCCGTGGGGAATGTTACTTCCTGGAGGGAATGCTTTTGGGTCGTTGATATACTCTCTCAGAGGCCTTGGTTTCATTACAACATCGCCATGACGACTCCCTCTAGACCACAGCAATCAGGCTCGCTAGCTAGCCAATCACCAAGAGTCTGTCCCACATGTGTAGTGTGTCTGTAGTGTAGTGGGTCTGTGTCTGTAGTGTAGTGTGTCTGTAGTGTAGTGGGTCTGTGTCTATAGTGTAGTGTAGTGTAGTGTAGTGTAGTGTAGTGTAGTGTAGTGTAGTGTAGTGTAGTGTAGTGTAGTGTAGTGTCTGTTGTAGTGTAGTGTCTGTAGTGTAGTGTAGTGTGTGTGTCTGTTGTAGTGTAGAGTCTGTATTGTAGTGTAGAGTTTGTATTGTAGTGTAGTGTCTGTAGTGTAGTGTAGTGTGTCTGTAGTGTAGTGTAGTGTAGTGTCTGTGTTGTAGTGTAGCGTAGCGTCTGTGTAGTAGTGTAGTGTAGTAGTGTAGTGTCTGTGTTGTAGTGTAGTGTAGTAGTGTAGTGTCTGTTGTAGTATAGTGTAGTGTCTGTGTAGTAGTGTAGTGTCTGTGGTAGTGTAGTGTCTGTGTAGTAGTGTAGTGTAGTAGTGTAGTGTCTGTGTAGTGTCTGTGTTGTAGTGTAGTGTAGTAGTGTCTGTGTAGTAGTGTAGTGTAGTGTAGTGTCTGTGTAGTAGTGTAGTGTAGTGTAGTGTCTGTGTAGTAGTGTAGTGTAGTGTAATGTAGTGTCTGTGTAGTAGTGTAGTGTAGTGTAGTGTCTGTGTAGTAGTGTAGTGTAATGTAGTGTCTGTGTAGTAGTGTAGTGTAGTGTCTGTGTAGTAGTGTAGTGTCTGTGTTGTAGTGTAGTGTAGTGTAGTGTAGTAGTGTAGTGTAGTTTAGTAGTGTCTGTGTTGTAGTGTAGTGTAGTGTCTGTGTTGTAGTGTAGTGTCTGTGTTGTAGTGTAGTGTAGTGTCTGTGTTGTAGTGTAGTATAGTGTAGTATAGTGTCTGTGTAGTAGTGTAGTGTCTGTGTTGTAGTGTAGTGTAGTGTCTGTAGTGTAGTGTAGTGTAGTGTCTGTGTAGTAGTGTAGGGTCTGTGTTGTAGTGTAGTGTAGTGTCTGTAGTGTAGTGTAGTGTAGTGTCTGTGTAGTAGTGTAGTGTAGTAGTGTAGTAGTGTAGTGTAGTGTAGTGTAGTGTAGTGTAGTGTAGTAGTGTAGTGTTGTAGTGTAGTGTAGTGTAGTGTCTGTAGTGTAGTGTAGTGTATGTGTAGTAGTGTAGTGTAGTGTCTGTGTAGTAGTGTAGTGTAGTAGTGTAGGGTCTGTGTTGTAGTGTAGTGTAGTGTCTGTAGTGTAGTGTAGTGTAGTGTCTGTAGTGTAGTGTAGTGTCTGTGTAGTAGTGTAGTGTCTGTGTTGTAGTGTAGTGTAGTAGTGTAGTGTCTGTAGTGTAGGGTCTGTGTTGTAGTGTAGTGTAGTGTAGTGTCTGTAGTGTAGTGTAGTGTAGTAGTGTAGTAGTATAGTAGTGTAGTGTCTGTGTTGTAGTGTAGTGTAGTGTAGTAGTGTAGTGTAGTGTAGTAGTGTCTGTGTTGTAGTGTAGTGTAGTGTCTGTGTTGTAGTGTAGTGTAGTGTCTGTGTTGTAGTGTCTGTGTAGTAGTGTAGTGTCTGTGTTGTAGTGTAGTGTAGTGTCTGTGTTGTAGTGTAGTGTCTGTGTTGTAGTGTAGTGTAGTGTCTGTGTTGTAGTGTAGTGTCTGTAGTGTAGTGTAGTAGTGTAGTGTCTGTGTTGTAGTGTAGTGTCTGTGTAGTAGTGTAGTGTAGTAGTGTAGTGTCTGAAGTGTAGTGTAGTGTAGTGTCTGTGTAGTAGTGTAGTGTAGTGTCTGTGTTGTAGTGTAGTGTTGTAGTGTAGTGTAGTGTTGTAGTGTCTGTGTTGTAGTGTAGTGTAGCGTTGTAGTGTAGTGTCTGTGTAGTAGTGTAGGGTCTGTGTAGTAGTGTAGTGTATGTGTTGTAGTGTAGTGTCTGTGTTGTAGTGTAGTGTCTGTGTATTAGTGTAGTGTCTGTGTTGTAGTGTAGTGTAGTGTAGTGTAGTGTTGTAGTGTAGTGTAGTGTTGTAGTGTCTGTGTTGTAGTGTAGTGTCTGTGTTGTAGTGTAGTGTCTGTGTTGTAGTGTAGTGTAATGTAGTGTAGTGTCTGTGTTGTAGTGTAGTGTCTGTGTTGTAGTGTAGTGTCTGTGTTGTAGTGTAGTGTCTGTGTTGTAGTGTAGTGTAGTGTCTGTGTTGTAGTGTAGTGTCTGAGTTGTAGTGTAGTGTAGTGTTGTAGTGTCTGTGTTGTAGTGTAGTGTCTGTGTATTAGAGAGAACTAATCACAGCTCTAACCGGCCAGGTGAAGACCAAGCCCTTCGGATCAACACAAACACAGTGGAGCTGACACATCCTCCACATGTACGGACTTGTGAAACATCCTCCAGCTGAGTAACGGAGGGTGTGTGTGTGTGTGTGTGTGTGTGTGTGTGTGTGTGTGTGTGTGTGTGTGTGTGTGTGTGTGTGTGTGTGTGTGTGTGTGTGTGTGTGTGTGTGTGTGTGTGTGTGTGTGTGTCACTGTCTAATAGTAAGCATTTTCTGTCTTTACAGCTACTAGAATTAAGAGTAAGGAGCCGAGAGAGAGAGCCGAGAGAGAGAGCCGAGAGCCGAGAGAGAGAGAGAGAACCGAGAGAGAGAGAACCGAGAGAGAGAGAGAGTGACGAGAGAGAGAGAGAGAGAGAGACGAGAGAGAGTCCCGAGAGAGAGCCGAGAGAGAGCAGAGAGAGAGAGAACCGAGAGAGAGAGAGAGCCGAGAGAGAGAGCCGAGAGAGAGAGAACCGAGAGAGATCCAAGAGAGAGAGCAGAGCAGAGCCGAGAGAGAGAGAGAGAGAGATCGACTTCTGAAGTTCCTGTGGAATTAGGGTTAGGGTCCTTTGGCTGAAACATTCTCATTCTCTTCAATAAAAGAGTCCTTCTAGCCTGGTTGACGCCTCCCTTGTAACTAAACCAGTGAATGATTGAATAGATTTGTATTTGTACAAAAGTAAATCAGTAAGAAGTGTTTGTTTGCATGATATACCGATAAAGACATTGAGCATCCTAGATAAAATGGTAGAACCGCATCAGAAATGACTGGGTGAGCGGCAGGGCTGAACGAGGCACTACAGGAAGTACTTCAACTACGGCAACCCACACAGGACATTTTCTGATGCGAGAATCACTACTATAGTAAAACAAAATGTGCTTCAATAACTTTATATTGTTAGTAATATTGTGAATGAGGGTGGGAATTAAGAATCTATAGCCTACTTTTTAAGTGATCATTATTAACAGCAGCATCTTTCTGTAATTTCAAAATAAGAGTTTCAGCAAATCAATCAAATGTAAATTATAAAACGCCCTGTTTACAATCAGCGGATGTCACAAAGTGCTTATACAGAAACCCAGCCGTAAACCCCAAATAGCAATACAGATGTAGAAACAGCAAGCAATACAGATGTAGAAACACTGAGTAAGCTTGGAGGTGAACGTATTCAACCAAATCGCCTTGATTAAAAAGTGTTTTGTTGTTGTGCGCTATCCCCAAACAATAGCATGATATTTTGTCCCGCTGTAATAGCTACTGTAAAAATCAGACACTGCAGTTAGATGAACAAACATGTAAGCTTTCTGACGATAGAAGACATGTCGATGTCCCGGAAAAGTTGGCTGTTGTTTACAACGCCATTCTAGTCAAATATCGCATACTGAGCAACAACTGTCCAGATTTCGGGGAAATTATCCAGTGGAGGCTAACTAGCATCAGAAGCCCAAGTAGATGTCCGAGGCGATGACCCCCAGCTTTAAGACGCAGAGACGATGAAGAATTCAGTACCTGCGAGAGGGTGTCGTGGTTGACAACGGAAAAGCTCAGAGAACCAGGCCCTTCCATTTTAGTGTTAAATTCACATGAACAAGACTTGCCTAGTTAAATAAAGTTTAAATTTAAAAAATATATTGTAATACAAATATGTATGAACAGGTACAAGGTTGCTGTAGTTCGATAGGTCATTCATCATCTCTAGGGTCTCAAGTTGGAAAAACTCACTGTAAGTGTTTTGCAATGTTATGGTTGGAAAACTGTCCCATAGACATCTAAATGTCCTTCACTACTTACAGGTGTTCAGCTATCCAGAATCACAGTAATACATTTCTGAGGCTGAACAACAGAGGGATGAAAGATGCCTTCACAGAGTCGACGACCTTCACAGAGTCTTACAAACCTTCACAGAGTCTTACAAACCTTCACAGAGTCTTACGAACCTTCACACGACACCTTCACTGAATCTACACCTTCACAGAGTCTTACGAACCTTCACACGACGCCTTCACTGAATCTACGCCTTCACAGAGTCTACACCTTCACAGAGTCTACACCTTCACACGACACCTTCACAGAGTCTACACCTTCACACAACACCTTCACACAACACCTTCACTGAATCTATGCCTTCACAGAGTCTACACCTTCACAGAGTCTACGCCTTCACAGAGTCGATGCCTTCACAGAGTCTACACCTTCACAGAGTCTACACCTTCACAGAGTCTACACCTTCACAGAGTCTACACCTTCACAGTCTACACCTTCACAGAGTCTACACCTTCACAGAGTCTACACCTTCACAGAGTCTACACCTTCACAGAGTCTACACCTTCACAGAGTCTACACCTTCACAGAGTCTATACCTTCACAGAGTCTATACCTTCACAGAGTCTACACCTTCACAGAGTCTACACCTTCACAGAGTCTACACCTTCACAGAGTCTACACCTTCACAGAGTCTATACCTTCACAGAGTCTATACCTTCACAGAGTCTACACCTTCACAGAGTCTACACCTTCACTCTTCAGTCTTTCCATGTTTGCCTCGTGTATTATTTCATCCTGTCAAATAAAGTTGAGGTTGCACACGGCTCTGTGTGTTTTAAATCTGTAGACTTGGTTTGGTTGGTCATACTTGCTGTAGCCTGATCTCTTTGGGCTACGATCTGTTAATGTTTAGGGTACTTCGTGTATGTTTAGGGTACTTCATGTATTGCCAAAGGTAGGGGGCAGGGAGAAAAACTTGCCAAAAGTGAACGAGGGTAGTGCAGTAGAAGCTGGCTAGTTAGAATGCATGGGTAGTGCAGTAGAAGCTGGCTAGCTAGAATGCATGGGTAGTGCAGTAGAAGCTGGCTAGCTAGAATGCATGGGTAGTACAGTAGAAGCTGGCTAGTTAGAATGCATGGGTAGTACAGTAGAAGCTAGCTAGAATGCATGGGTAGTGCAGTAGAAGCTGGCTAGCTAGAATGCATGGGTAGTACAGTAGAAGCTGGCTAGTTAGAATGCATGGGTAGTACAGTAGAAGCTAGCTAGAATGCATGGGTAGTGCAGTAGAAGCTGGCTAGCTAGAATGCATGGGTAGTACAGTAGAAGCTGGCTAGTTAGAATGCATGGGTAGTACAGTAGAAGCTGGCTAGAATGCATGGGTAGTACAGTAGAAGCTGGCTACAATGCATGGGTAGTGCAGTAGAAGCTGGCTAACTAGAATGCATGGGTAGTGCAATAGAAGCTGGCTAGCTAGAATGCATGGGTAGTGCAGTAGAAGCTGGCAAGAATGCATGTGTAGTACAGTAGAAGCTGGCTAGCTAGAATGCATGGGTAGTGCAGTAGAAGCTGGCTAGAATGCATGGGTAGTGCGGTAGAAGCTGGCTAGATGGAATGCATGGGTAGTACAGTAGAAGCTGGCTAGAATGCATGGGTAGTGCAGTAGAAGCTGGCTAGATGGAATGCATGGGTAGTACAGTAGAAGCTAGCTAGAATGCATGGGTAGTACAGTAGAAGCTAGCTAGAATGCATGGGTAGTACAGTAGAAGCTGGCAAGAATGCATGTGTAGTACAGTAGAAGCTGGCTAGCTAGAATGCATGGGTAGTGCAGTAGAAGCTGGCTAGAATGTATGGGTAGTACGGTAGAAGCTGGCAAGAATGCATGGGTAGTGCAGTAGAAGCTGGCTAGCTAGAATGCATGGGTAGTGCAGTAGAAGCTGGCTAGAATGCATGGGTAGTACAGTAGAAGCTGGCTAGAATGCATGGGTAGTACAGTAGAAGCTGGCTAGCTAGAATGCATGGGTAGTGCAGTAGAAGCTGGCTAGAATGCATGGGTAGTGCGGTAGAAGCTGGCTAGATGGAATGCATGGGTAGTACAGTAGAAGCTGGCTAGAATGCATGGGTAGTGCAGTAGAAGCTGGCTAGATGGAATGCATGGGTAGTACAGTAGAAGCTAGCTAGAATGCATGGGTAGTACAGTAGAAGCTAGCTAGAATGCATGGGTAGTACAGTAGAAGCTGGCAAGAATGCATGTGTAGTACAGTAGAAGCTGGCTAGCTAGAATGCATGGGTAGTGCAGTAGAAGCTGGCTAGAATGCATGGGTAGTACGGTAGAAGCTGGCAAGAATGCATGGGTAGTGCAGTAGAAGCTGGCTAGCTAGAATGCATGGGTAGTGCAGTAGAAGCTGGCTAGAATGCATGGGTAGTACAGTAGAAGCTGGCTAGAATGCATGGGTAGTACAGTAGAAGCTGGCTAGCTAGAATGCATGGGTAGTACAGTAGAAGCTGGCTAGAATGCATGGGTAGTGCAGTAGAAGCTGGCTAGATGGAATGCATGGGTAGTACAGTAGAAGCTAGCTAGAATGCATGGGTAGTACAGTAGAAGCTAGCTAGAATGCATGGGTAGTGCGGTAGAAGCTGGCTAGAATGCATGGGTAGTGCAGTAGAAGCTAGCTAGAATGCATGGGTAGTGCAGTAGAAGCTGGCTAGAATGCATGGGTAGTGCAGTAGAAGCTAGCTAGAATGCATGGGTAGTACAGTAGAAGCTGGCTAGCTAGAATGCATGGGTAGTACAGTAGAAGCTGGCTAGAATGCATGGGTAGTACAGTAGAAGCTGGCTAGCTAGAATGCATGGGTAGTACAGTAGAAGCTGGCTAGAATGCATGGGTAGTACAGTAGAAGCTGGCTAGAATGCATGGGTAGTACAGTAGAAGCTAGCTAGAATGCATGGGTAGTACAGTAGAAGCTGGCTAGCTAGAATGCATGGGTAGTGCAGTAGAAGCTGGCTAGAATGCATGGGTAGTGCGGTAGAAGCTGGCTAGAATGCATGGGTAGAGCAGTAGAAGCTGGCTAGCTAGAATGCATGGGTAGTGCAGTAGAAGCTGGCTAGCTAGAATGCATAGGTGATTCACATCATTGCCCTAATATGTAAACAGAGGACATGCAAGGTGGCAAATGAATAACTTCAGTAGGGTAAGGAAATGTTTAACTAAAACAGCTAGCCAACTTCAAGTTTATAACAAGCAAGCTCAAGTTATTTGCTGGCTGGCTTTCTATGAGCTAAACAGTGCTAGCCCAACGTTAGCTATGCTAGCAAGCTAACATTAGTTGCTACTTGCAAGTCACAAGATTGTGACATTTAACAGTTTGTCTAATGTCACTTATTTTAGTGTAGATGGGTTGTTATAACGTTTTCAAAGTGTGTGTGATGGTTTATGCGCCCTATTTGTGACGTTAGTGGCAAACGATGTGCAAACTCCAAAGGTTTGTGCTAGCTAGCTCGCTGGCTAGCTCGCTGGCTAGCTCGCTGGCTAGCTACTGTGTGTGCTTGAGTATCCCTGAAAGTCTGTCTGGAACCGGAAGGGCTGGTACAGTTCTATGCAAAACAATATATCATGATTCGTTAAATTTGAAACATGGATATTCAACCGAAGTAGGGTGCTGCCTTGACGTCTATGGGCCCCTTCCACTTTCAGAATCTCAAGTCAAGGATGTAGAGAGGCTGGTGTCAACAAGACTAGTGTCTTATCCCACCAACGTGATTCTCTCTAACAGACAAGTCCTACCAACGTGATTCTCTCTAACAGACGAGTCCTACTCCACCAACGTGATTCTCTCTAACAGACGAGTCCTACCAACGTGATTCTCTCTCAGACGAGTCCTACCAACGTGATTCTCTCTAACAGAAGAGTCCCACCAACGTGATTCTCTCTAACAGACGAGTCCCACCAACGTGATTCTCTCTAACAGAAGAGTCCTACCAACGTGATTCTCTCTAACAGAAGAGTCCTACCAACGTGATTCTCTCTAACAGACGAGTCCTACCAACGTGATTCTCTCTAACAGACGAGTCCTACCAACGTGATTCTCTCTAACAGAAGAGTCCTACCAACGTGATTCTCTCTAACAGACGAGTCCTACCAACGTGATTCTCTCTAACAGACGAGTCCCACCAACGTGATTCTCTCTAACAGACGAGTCCTACCAACGTGATTCTCTCTAACAGAAGAGTCCTACCAACGTGATTCTCTCTAACAGACGAGTCCTACCCCACCAACGTGATTCTCTCTAACAGAAGAGTCCTACCCCACCAACGTGATTCTCTCTAACAGACGAGTCCCACCAACGTGATAATAAGGACTGTGTTTTTAAGGTCAAGCCCTCCTGTTACCTGGGTCTGTTCCATTTCAAATCACAGATTGTAAAAAAAAAAAAGTCCATAAAGTTCAACCCTTGTCTGCTCTCTCCTCCCTTCTCCGCCCTCGTTCCTTCCCCCTTCTAATAAAACAAAGATCAGGAGTAATGAAACAGTGAAGGGACCACACCTTTCCTCTCACACCGGGGTGTGTGTTCCTCTGGTAACCAGGTCTCTCCGTCAGAGATAAATATAGTCCAATCAGTGGAGCTGCTAAATGTCACATCACATGACGAGGGAAACTGATAGGGTAAGTTACTGCTGCCCACCTCTCCAGCTCCCCCTCTTATTCCTGTCCCTCCCCCTCTTATTCCTGTCCCTCCCCCTCTTATTCCTGTCCCTCCCCCTCTTATTCCTGTCCCTCCCCCTCTTATTCCTGTCCCTCCCCCTCTTATTCCTGCCCCCCTCTTATTCCTGTCCCTCCCCCTCTTATTCCTGTCCCCCAGTTTACACACACACACACACACACACACACACACACACACACACACACACACACACACACACACACACACACACACACACACACACACACACACACACACACACACACACACCTGCCTGGTTGTCCTAAATGGCATCCTATTCGCTGTTCAAAGTAATATATTAACAGTGTTTTAGACCAGGCTGATCTCGGGACAGTTTTGATGCTTTCCTGCTACAGTAACGCATGGATGAAGTTAGTACTAAACTGATCCCAGATCTGAGTCTACAACTGATATCTGGATAGTTGCCAGCCACTGACTGGGTGATGGAGGGGAGGGAGGGAGAGTGGTTCTCCCTCCCTGTTTTCCTCCCTCTTTCATTTACACTACAAATCTCCGTTTTCCCTCGCTCTCAATCTTGGTCTCTCCCTCCCTCTCTCTCCCTCTCTGTGACATTCTCAGATCTGGAGGGAGGGAGGGAGGGAGTTATATTTCTACAAGCTCTGAGAAAGGAAGAAATGAAGACGGGACAGAAAGAGGGAAAGAAGAGAGGTGGCGACAGAGCTAATGTGACCAAGCATGCCCTCTTCTCGTTTAATTTCAAAATCCCTCTCTTTCTCTCCCTCTCAATGTGGCTCAGTGTCATGCTGTACCAAGCCAACACAGTACTGCTTTGTTGACCTCTCTCTTTCAGTCCGTCACTTCCTCCCTCCCTCCCTCCGTCGTTCCCCTCCGTCGTTCCCCTCTTCTTTCTCCATGCGTTCCTTCCAATCTAACTGGTTTAGGGCTGGAATTTCACTTGTTTGCCAGGGGACGACGACACACACACACACACACACACGCACACGCACACGCACACGCACACGCACACACACACACAGAAACGTACACACACACACAGACACAGACACACAGCCCCCCCCCCCACACACACACACAGAAACGCACACACACAGAAACGTACACACACACACAGACACAGACACACAGCTCCCCCCACACACACACACAGAAACGTACACACACACACAGCCCCCCCCCCCCACACACACACAGAAACGTACACACACACACACACAGCCCCCCCCCCCCCACACACACACACACACAGCTCCCCCGCACACACACACACACTAGATAAAGAGAAGCATGCAGTTTCATTTCGCTACAGCGTTCAGACAGCAGTTCACAGACAACAGTTTGGGGAAGCGTTCAATGGGCTGGATACCGTTTCCCTGATCTGCTTGATGCAACAGTTTCACTGTACGGAGGAAGAGAACGCTGTCTATATATATATGTATATGAGTAAGAACACAGAGAGAGAACGCTGTCTATATATATATATGTATATGAGTAAGAACACAGAGAGGGAAAGCTGTATATATATGAGTAAGAACACAGAGAGAGAACGCTGTCTATATATATATATATATATATATATATATATATATATATATATATATATATATATATATATATATATGAGTAAGAACACAGAGAGAGAAAGCTGTATATATATATATGAGTAAGAACACAGAGAGAGAACGCTGTCTATATATATATATATATATATATATATGAGTAAGAACACAGAGAGAGAAAGCTGTATATATATATATGAGTAAGAACACAGAGAGAGAAAGCTGTATATATATATGAGTAAGAACACAGAGAGAGAACACTGTCTATATATATATATATATATATATATATATATATATATATATATATATATATATATGAGTAAGAACACAGAGAGAGAAAGCTGTATATATATATATGAGTAAGAACACAGAGAGAGAACACTGTCTATATATATATATATATATATATATATATATATATATATATATATATATATGAGTAAGAACACAGAGAGAGAAAGCTGTATATATATGAGTAAGAACACAGAGAGAGAAAGCTGTATATATATATATATATGAGTAAGAACACAGAGAGAGACAGCTGTATATATATGAGTAAGAACACAGAGAGAGAAAGCTGTATATATATATATATATGAGTAAGAACACAGAGAGAGAAAGCTGTATATATATATATGAGTAAGAACACAGAGAGAGAAAGCTGTATATATATATATGAGTAAGAACACAGAGAGAGAACACTGTCTATATATATATATATATGAGTAAGAACACAGAGAGAGAAAGCTGTATATATATGAGTAAGAACACAGAGAGAGAAAGCTGTATATATATATATGAGTAAGAACACAGAGAGAGAAAGCTGTATATATATGAGTAAGAACACAGAGAGAGACAGAGAGACAGAGAGAGAGGGAAAGCGAGAGAGAACGAGATGGAGAGACAGAGAGAGAGGGAACGGCAACCGTCACATTATCATCCAACACACTCACTTCCTCCTTGGGTGTACATGCCACACAGTGACCACGCAAAGATCAGTGTGTGTGTGTGTGTGTGTGTGTGTGTGTGTGTGTGTGTGTGTGTGTGTGTGTGTGTGTGTGTGTGTGTGTGTGTGTGTGTGTGTGTGTGTGTGTGTGTGTGTGTGTGTGTGTGTGTGTGTGTGTGTGTGTGTGTGTGTAAGAACAGCGACAGAAAGGCACGTGGACAGCTACATGTTCAAAGGGTTCAGGACTATAAACAGAATAGGGAGCCGTTTGGGTTGCAGCCCCAGTCTTCAACTAATGGGTTTATAGTAACACATGGCAAGACAAACAGACCCTAACACCAAGTACCCCGGGAGATAACACCAAGTACCCCGGGAGAAAAAACACCAAGTACCCTGGGAGATAACACCAAGTACCTGGGAGATAACACCAAGTACCCCGGGGGATAACACCAAGTACCCCGGGGGATAACACCAAGTACCCCAGGAGATAACACCAAGTACCCGGGAGATAACACCAAGTACCCCGGGAGATAACACCAAGTACCCCGGGAGATAACACCAAGTACCCCGGGAGATAACACCAAGTACCCTGGAGATAACACCAAGTACCCGGGAGATAACACCAAGTACCCTGGGAGATAACACCAAGTACCCTGGGAGATAACACCAAGTACCCTGGAGATAACACCAAGTACCCTGGGAGATAACACCAAGTACCCTGGGAGATAACACCAAGTACCCGGGAGATAACACCAAGTACCCGGGAGATAACACCAAGTACCCCGGGAGATAACACCAAGTACCCCGGGAGATAACACCAAGTACCCGGGAGATAACACCAAGTACCCCGGGAGATAACACCAAGTACCCGGGAGATAACACCAAGTACCCTGGATATTTTATTTATTTAACTAGGCAAGTCAGTTAAAAGAACAAATTCCTATTTACAATGACGGCCTAGGAAACAGTGGGTTAACTGCCTCGTCCAGGGGCAGAACGACAGATTTTTACCTTGTCACCTCTGGGATTTGATCCCAGCAACCTTTCGGTTACTAGTCCAAAGCTCTAACCACTAGGCTACCTGCTCTGTAGATAACCCCAACACTAAGTACCCTGGAGATAACCCCAACACTAAGTACCCTGGACAGCCATACATGAGAGGAGAGAGGGAGGATGGAGTGATTTCAATGCCAACAGAAATTGTATTTGAATTCCATAATTGTACATTTGTATTACGATATTGGATATGAATTTAATATTTTTGCATTTGTAATGCAAAATTGAACCTTGTATTCCATGACTTGAAATTTTATCTAATGAATATTACATTCAGTTTAAAAAAATCTATTTCGATTTCATTGAATATTTAATTGAAATATTTATACATTCAGTTGCATTCATTGTCTGTGTATCTTCGTGTACAAACTATCATTTTAAGTTTATCAACGTTTCATCTATTGACCTTCTCAGATGCATTCAAAATAAAAATGTACATTTTTATTAAAGTTTTATATATAAAACTTCTAATGCATTTCGATTCAGTTCTCATATTTAAAGTTCAAAATGGTGCACACACACTAGAGCTAAATTCATTGGAAGAAAAATAAACGCCACATTGGCTTCAGAAACAAAAGCTTCTGTTTACCATAGACTGAGTTTGATTCTCTCTGTCCTCCTCTACATTTCCTGTCCTCCTCTACATTTCCTGTCCTCCTCTACATTTCCTGTCCTCCTCTACAGTTCCTGTCCTCCTCTACAGTTCCTGTCCTCCTCTACAGTTCCTGTCCTCCTCTACATTTCCTGTTCTCCTCTACATTTCCTGTTCTCCTCTACATTTCCTGTTCTCCTCGACATTTCCTGTTCTCCTCTACATTTCCTGTTCTCCTCGACATTTCCTGTTCTCCTCGACAGTTCCTGTCCTCCTCTACATTTCCTGTTCTCCTCTACATTTCCTGTTCTCCTCTACATTTCCTGTTCTCCTCTACATTTCCTGGCTGGCAAAGTACCAGGATGTTGTCTCTGGTTTTGAAAACCGAATTTGAAGCATTAGTTTTATATATAAAACTATGATAAAAATGTAAATGATTGTCTGTGTTCCAAGTTTACAAAACCATGAATGTAATATATACCATACTGAAACTATGTATAAAACATTGAATTTGAATATTCAATTAAAATGTACATTTTATGTTTTAACTAAATGTAATATTCATCCAATTCAGTTTGAAATCATGAAATACAAGTTCAATGTATGAATTCAATGATTATATGTGTGCATTACAAATGATTTTTTTTTTACATTCAAATCAATATCCTAATACAAAAAAAAACATTTCTGTTGGCACTGAAATCACTCCCTACCGGGGCTGAGAGGGAGGGAAAAGGGGGATATGTTGAGAGGGAGAGATGGGGGGAGGAAGGCAGAGAGAGAGGGAGAGATGGAGGGAGGAAGGCAGAGAGAGATGGAGGGAGGAAGGAAGGCAGAGAGAGAGGGAGAGATGGGGGAGGAAGGCAGAGAGAGGGGAGAGATGGGGGAGGAAGGCAGAGAGAGAGGGAGAGATGGAGGGAGGAAGGCAGAGAGAGATGGAGGGAGGAAGGAAGGCAGAGAGAGAGGGAGAGATGGGGGAGGAAGGCAGAGAGAGAGGGAGAGATGGAGGGAGGAAGGCAGAGAGAGAGGGAGAGATGGAGGGAGGAAGGCAGAGAGAGATGGAGGGAGGAAGGAAGGCAGAGAGAGAGGGAGAGATGGGGGGAGGAAGGCAGAGAGAGAGGGAGAGATGGAGGGAGGAAGGCAGAGAGAGAGGGAGGAAGGCAGAGAGAGATGGAGAGATGGAGGAAGGCAGAGAGAGAGAGAGAGGGAGAGAGGAAGGAAGGCAGAGATAGAGAGAGGGAGAGAGGAAGGAAGGCAGAGATAGAGAGAGGGAGAAAGGAAGACAGAGAGAGAGGGAGTGATGGAGGGAGGAAGGCAGAGAGAGAGGGAGTGATGGAGGGAGGAAGGCAGAGAGAGAGAGGGAGAGATGGAGGGAGGAAGGCAGAGAGAGAGGGAGGAAGGCAGAGAGAGATGGAGAGATGGAGGGAGGAAGGCAGAGAGAGAGAGAGAGAGGGAGAGAGGAAGGAAGGCAGAGATAGAGAGAGGGAGAGAGGAAGGAAGGCAGAGATAGAGAGAGGGAGGAAGGAAGACAGAGAGAGAGGGAGTGATGGAGGGAGGAAGGCAGAGAGAGAGGGAGAGATGGAGGGAGGAAGGCAGAGAGAGAGGGAGAGAGAGAGATGGATGGAGGGAGGAAGGCAGAGAGAGATGGATGGAGGGAGGAAGGCAGAGAGAGATGGATGGAGGGAGGAAGGCAGAGAGAGATGGATGGAGGGAGGAAGGCAGAGAGAGATGGATGGAGGGAGGAAGGCAGAGAGAGAGAGAGGGAGAGAGGAAGGAAGGCAGAGAGAGAGGGAGTGATGGAGGGAGGAAGGCAGAGAGAGAGGGAGTGATGGAGGGAGGAAGGCAGAAAGAGAGAGAGAGAGAGAGATGGATGGAGGGAGGAAGGCAGAGAGAGATGGATGGAGGGAGGAAGGCAGAGAGAGATGGATGGAGAGAGGAAGGCAGAGAGAGATGGATGGAGGGAGGAAGGCAGAGAGAGATGGATGGAGGGAGGAAGGCAGAAAGAGATGGATGGAGGGAGGAAGGCAGAGAGAGGGAGAGATGGAGGGAGGAAGGCAGAGAGAGAGGGAGTGATGGAGGGAGGAAGGCAGAAAGAGAGAGAGAGAGAGAGATGGATGGAGGGAGGAAGGCAGAGAGAGATGGATGGAGGGAGGAAGGCAGAGAGAGATGGATGGAGGGAGGAAGGCAGAGAGAGATGGATGGAGGGAGGAAGGCAGAGAGAGGGAGAGATGGAGGGAGGAAGGCAGAGAGAGAGGGAGTGATGGAGGGAGGAAGGCAGAAAGAGAGAGAGAGAGATGGATGGAGGGAGGAAGGCAGAGAGAGATGGATGGAGGGAGGAAGGCAGAGAGAGATGGATGGAGGGAGGAAGGCAGAGAGAGATGGATGGAGGGAGGAAGGCAGAGAGAGATGGATGGAGGGAGGAAGGCAGAGAGAGATGGATGGAGGGAGGAAGGCAGAGAGAGAGAGAGGGAGAGAGGAAGGCAGAGAGAGATGAATGGAGGGAGGAAGGCAGAGAGAGATGGAGGGAAAAGGGGGAATAACATGTCAGAAATCAGTCCAATGTAATTAAAGAATCCATAGACTACCAGAACCCACTGGATTCTACAATTTCATTTAATGAACTACAGGACTAAATACAAACCTTCCAACACGACAGGACTTTTTGGGTTCATGGTATCCTAAATTAAATTATAAAATATACAGACCACAAATTCCAATTGGATATACTTAAAATCTTTAACATTCCTCGACTCTGGCATCTTACCAAATATTTGGAAACAAGGACTGATCACCCCAATCCACAAAAGTGGAGACAAATTTTGACCCCAATAGCTACCGTGGGATATGCTTCAACAGCAACCGTTGGTAAAATCCTCTGCATTATCATTAACAGCAGATTTGTACACTTCCTCAGCGAAAACAATGTACTGAGCAAATATCAAATTGGCTTTTCAACAAATTACCATACGACAGACTTTTTTTATTTCAAAAAAGATTTTGACTCAATTTGGCACGAGGGTCTGCTATACAAATTGATGTAAAGTGGTGTTGGGGGTAAAACATACAACATTACACAAACAAAATGTGTTGCAGCACCCTGCCTCACCCTTCTAGAATCTGAAGTCAAATGTCTACTGTTTGCTGGTGATCTGGTGCTTCTGTCCCCAACCAAGGAGGTCCTACAGCAGCACCTAGATCTTCTGCACAGATTCTGTCAGACCTGGGCCCTGACAGTAAATCTCAGTAAGACAAAAATAATGGTGTTCCAAAAAAGGTCCAGTCGCCAGGACCACAAATACAAATTCCATCTAGACACTGTTGCCCTAGAGCACACAAAAAACTATATATACCATGGCCTAAAAATCAGCTCCACAGGTAACTTCCACAAAGCTGTGAATGATCTGAGAGACAAGGCAAGAAGGGCATTCTATGCCATCAAAAGGAAAATAAAATTCAACATACCAATTAGGATCTGGCTAAAAATACTTGAATCAGTCATAGAGCCCATTGCCCTTTATGGTTGAGAGGTCTGGGGTCCACTCACCAACCAAGACTTCACAAAATGGGACAAACACCAAACAGCAGAATTCTGCAAAAATATCCTCCGTGTACAACGTAAAACACCAAATAATGCATGCAGAGCAGAATTAGGCCGATACCCACTAATTTTCAAAATCCAGAAAAGAGGTGTTAAATTCTACAACCACCTAAAAGGAAGCAATTCCCAAACCTTCCATAACAAAGCCATCACCTACAGAGAGATGAACCTGGAGAAGAGTCCCCTAAGCAAGCTGGTCCTGGGGCTCTGTTCACAAACACAAACACACCCTACACAGAGAGATGAACCTGGAGAAGAGTCCCCTAAGCAAGCTGGTCCTGGGGCTCTGTTCACAAACACAAACACACCCTACAAAGAGATGAACCTGGAGAAGAGTCCCCTAAGCAAGCTGGTCCTGGGGCTCTGTTCACAAACACAAACACACCCTACACAGAGAGATGAACCTGGAGAAGAGTCCCCTAAGCAAGCTGGTCCTGGGGCTCTGTTCACAAACACAAACACACCCTACAGAGAGATGAACCTGGAGAAGAGTCCCCTAAGCAAGCTGGTCCTGGGGCTCTGTTCACAAACACAAACACACCCTACAGAGAGATGAACCTGGAGAAGAGTCCCCTAAGCAAGCTGGTCCTGGGGCTCTGTTCACAAACACACCCTACAGAGAGATGAACCTGGAGAAGAGTCCCCTAAGCAAGCTGGTCCTGGGGTTCTGTTCACAAACACAAACACACCAGGACAGCAGCACAATTAGACCCAATCAAATCATGAGAAAACAAAAAGATAATTACTTGACACATTGGAAAGAATTAACAAAAAAACAGAGCAAACTAGAATGCTATTTGGCCCTAAACAGAGAGAACACAGTGGCAGAATACCTGACCACTGTGACGGACCCAAATTTTAGGAAAACTTTGACTATGTACAGACTCAGGGAGCATAGCCTTGCTATTGAGAAAGGCCATCATAGGCAGACATGGCTCTCAAGAGAAGACAGGCTATGTGATCACTGCCCACAAAATGAGGTGTAAACTGAGCTGCACTTCCTAACCTCCTGTCCAATGTATGACCAAATTAGAGACACATATTACCCTCAGATTACACAGATCCACAAAGGATTTGAAAACAAACCCAATTTTGATAAACTCCCATATCTACTGGGTGAAATACCACAGTGTGACATCACAGCAGCAAGATATGTGACCTGTTGCCACAAGAACAGGGCAACCAGTGAAGAACAAACACCATTGTAAATACAACACATATTTATGTTTATTTATTTTCCCTTGTGTACCCTTAACCATTTGTACATCGTTGCAACACTGTATATATACGTAATATGACATTTGTAATGTCTTTATTGTTTTCAAACTTCTGTATGTGTAATGTTTACTGTTAATTTTAATTGTTTATTTCACTTTTGTATATTATCTACCTCACTTGCTTTGGCAATGTTAACACATGTTTCCCATGCCAATAAAGCCCCTTGAATTGAATTGAATTTGACAGTCTGATATAGAATAGTTAGAGACAGTCTGATATAGTATAGTCAGAGACAGTCTGATATAGTATAGTCAGAGACAGTCTGATATAGTATAGTCAGAGACAGTCTGATAGAGTATAGTAGAGACAGTCTGATATAGTATAGTTAGAGACAGACTGATATAGTTAAAGACAGTCTGATATAGTTAGAGACAGTCTGATATAGTTAGAGACAGTCTGATATAGTTAGAGACAGTCTGATATAGTTAGAGACAGTCTGATATAGTTAGACAGTCTGATATAGTAGAGCCAGTCTGATATAGTTAGAGACAGTCTAAGATAGTTAGAGACAGTCTAAGATAGTTAGACAGTCTAAGATAGTTAGAGACAGTCTAAGATAGTTAGACATTCTGATATAGTGTAGTTAGAGACAGTCTGATATAGTATAGTCAGAGACAGTCTGATATAGTATAGTAGACACAGTCTGATATAGTATAGTAGACACAGTCTGATATAGTTAGAGACAGTCTGATATAGTTAGAGACAGTCTGATATAGTTAGAGACAGTCTGATATAGTGTAGTTAGAGAGTCTGATATAGTGTAGTTAGAGAGTCTGATATAGTATAGTCAGAGAGTCTGATATAGTATAGTCAGAGAGTCTGATATAGTATAGTCAGAGACAGTCTGATATAGTTAGACAGTCTGATATAGTATAGTAGACACAGTCTGATATAGTAGACACAGTCTGATATAGTTACACAGTCTGATATAGTATAGTTAGAGACAGTCTGATATAGTTAGACAGTCTGATATAGTATAGTCAGAGACAGTCTGATATAGTTAGAGACAGTCTGATATAGTTAGAGACAGTCTGATATAGTTAGACAGTCTGATATAGTATAGTCAGAGACAGTCTGATATAGTTAGAGACAGTCTGATATAGTTAGAGACAGTCTGATATAGTTAGACAGTCTGATATAGTTAGACAGTCTGATATAGTTAGACAGTCTGATATAGTTAGAGACAGTCTGATATAGTTAGACAGTCTGATATAGTATAGTCAGAGACAGTCTGATATAGTAGTAGACACAGTCTGATATAGTTAGACAGTCTGATATAGTATAGTTAGAGACAGTCTGATATAGTATAGTTAGAAACAGTCTGATATAGTATAGTTAGAGACAGACTAATATAATATAGTGAGAGACAGTCTGATATAGTATAGTCAGAGACAGTCTGATATAGTATAGTCAGAGACAGTCTGATATAGTGTAGTTAGAGACAGTCTGATATAGTATAGTCAGAGACAGTCTGATATAGTATAGTCAGAGACAGTCTGATATAGTGTAGTTAGAGACAGTCTGATATAGTATAGTCAGAGACAGTCTGATATAGTGTAGTTAGAGACAGTCTGATATAGTATAGTCAGAGACAGTCTGATATAGTGTAGTTAGAGACAGTCTGATATAGTATAGTCAGAGACAGTCTGATATAGTATAGTCAGAGACAGTCTGATATAGTGTAGTTAGAGACAGTCTGATATAGTGTAGTTAGAGACAGTCTGATATAGTATAGTCAGAGACAGTCTGATATAGTATAGTAGACACAGTCTGATATAGTATAGTAGACACAGTCTGATATAGTTAGAGACAGTCTGATATAGTTAGAGACAGTCTGATATAGTTAGAGACAGTCTGATATAGTGTAGTTAGAGACAGTCTGATATAGTATAGTCAGAGACAGTCTGATATAGTATAGTCAGAGACAGTCTGATATAGTATAGTCAGAGACAGTCTGATATAGTATGGTTAGAGACATGCTACCCATGTTGTTGTGTTGCCACCCATGTTGTTGTGTTGCCACCCATGTTGTTGTGTTGCCACCCATGTTGTTGTGTTGCTACCCATGTTGTTGTGTTGCTACCCATGTTGTTGTGTTGCCACCCATGTTGTTGTGTTGCTACCCATGTTGTTGTGTTGCCACCCATGTTGTTGTGTTGCCACCCATGTTGTTGTGTTGCTACCCATGTTGTTGTGTTGCTACCCATGTTGTTGTGTTGCTACCCATGTTGTTGTGTTGCTACCCATGTTGTGTTGCTACCCATGTTGTTGTGTTGCCACCCATGTTGTTGTGTTGCCACCCATGTTGTGTTGCTACCCATGTTGTTGTGTTGCCACCCATGTTGTTGTGTTGCCACCCATGTTGTGTTGCTACCCATGTTGTTGTGTTGCTACCCATGTTGTTGTGTTGCTACCCATGTTGTTGTGTTGCTACCCATGTTGTGTTGCTACCCATGTTGTTGTGTTGCCACCCATGTTGTTGTGTTGCCACCCATGTTGTGTTGCTACCCATGTTGTGTTGCTACCCATGTTGTTGTGTTGCCACCCATGTTGTTGTGTTGCCACCCATGTTGTGTTGCTACCCATGTTGTTGTGTTGCTACCCATGTTGTGTTGCTACCCATGTTGTTGTGTTGCCACCCATGTTGTTGTGTTGCTACCCATGTTGTTGTGTTGCTACCCATGTTGTTGTGTTGCTACCCATGTTGTGTTGCTACCCATGTTGTGTTGCTACCCATGTTGTTGTGTTGCTACCCATGTTGTTGTGTTGCTACCCATGTTGTTGTGTTGCTACCCATGTTGTGTTGCTACCCATGTTGTTGTGTTGCTACCCATGTTGTTGTGTTGCTACCCATGTTGTTGTGTTGCTACCCATGTTGTGTTGCTACCCATGTTGTTGTGTTGCCACCCATGTTGTTGTGTTGCCACCCATGTTGTGTTGCTACCCATGTTGTGTTGCTACCCATGTTGTTGTGTTGCCACCCATGTTGTTGTGTTGCCACCCATGTTGTGTTGCTACCCATGTTGTTGTGTTGCTACCCATGTTGTGTTGCTACCCATGTTGTTGTGTTGCCACCCATGTTGTTGTGTTGCTACCCATGTTGTTGTGTTGCTACCCATGTTGTTGTGTTGCTACCCATGTTGTGTTGCTACCCATGTTGTGTTGCTACCCATGTTGTTGTGTTGCTACCCATGTTGTTGTGTTGCTACCCATGTTGTTGTGTTGCTACCCATGTTGTGTTGCTACCCATGTTGTTGTGTTGCTACCCATGTTGTTGTGTTGCTACCCATGTTGTTGTGTTGCTACCCATGTTGTGTTGCTACCCATGTTGTTGTGTTGCCACCCATGTTGTTGTGTTGCCACCCATGTTGTGTTGCTACCCATGTTGTGTTGCTACCCATGTTGTTGTGTTGCCACCCATGTTGTTGTGTTGCCACCCATGTTGTGTTGCTACCCATGTTGTTGTGTTGCTACCCATGTTGTGTTGCTACCCATGTTGTTGTGTTGCCACCCATGTTGTTGTGTTGCTACCCATGTTGTTGTGTTGCTACCCATGTTGTTGTGTTGCTACCCATGTTGTGTTGCTACCCATGTTGTGTTGCTACCCATGTTGTTGTGTTGCTACCCATGTTGTTGTGTTGCTACCCATGTTGTGTTGCTACCCATGTTGTTGTGTTGCTACCCATGTTGTTGTGTTGCTACCCATGTTGTTGTGTTGCTACCCATGTTGTGTTTGCTACCCATGTTGTTGTGTTGCCACCCATGTTGTTGTGTTGCCACCCATGTTGTGTTGCTACCCATGTTGTTGTGTTGCCACCCATGTTGTTGTGTTGCCACCCATGTTGTTGTGTTGCCACCCATGTTGTTGTGTTGCTACCCATGTTGTGTTGCTACCCATGTTGTTGTGTTGCCACCCATGTTGTTGTGTTGCTACCCATGTTGTGTTGCTACCCATGTTGTGTTGCTACCCATGTTGTGTTGCCATGTGTTGCTGCCTTGCTATGTTGATCTCTTAGGTCTCTCTTTATGTAGTGTTGTGTCTCTCTCGTCGTGATGCGTGTTTTGTCCTACATTTTTATTTTATTTTTTATCCCAGCCCCCCCTCCCCGCAGGAGGCCTTTTGCCTTCCGGTAGGCCGTCATTGTAAATAAGAATTTATTCTGAACTTAAATAAAAAGGTTAAAGAAAGGTTAGATAAATAAACATGGAAAAGGGGTGTGTCTTCCTCTCCTCTCAGCCAAGCCTGTGTGTGTCATACCCACAATGCCTGTGTGTCATACCCACAATGCCTGTGTAAACCATGATAACGCCCAACTGTCAGAGAGTGAGAGAGAGAGAGGGACTGGAGAGAGAGATTGGAAAGAGAAAGAGAGAGAGAGAGAGAGAGAGGGACTGGAGAGAGAGATTGGAAAGAGAAAGAGAGAGAGAGAGAGAGAGGGATTGGAGAGAGGGATTGGAGAGAGAAAGAGAGGGATTGGAGAGAGAGATTGGAGAGAGAAAGAGAGAGATTGGAGAGAGAGATTGGAGAGAGAAAGAGAGGGATTGGAGAGAGAGATTGGAGAGAGAAAGAGAGGGATTGGAGAGAGAGATTGGAGAGAGAGATTGGAGAGAGAAAGAGAGGGATTGGAGAGAGAGATTGGAGAGAGAGATTGGAGAGAGAAAGAGAGGGATTGGAGAGAGAGATTGGAGAGAGAAAGAGAGGGATTGGAGAGAGAGATTGGAGAGAGAGATTGGAGAGAGAAAGAGAGGGATTGGGGAGATTGGAAAGAGAAAGAGAGAGAGAGGGATTGGAGAGAGAGATTGGAAAGAGAAAGAGGGATGAAAAATGGGGAGAGAATATAGGGAGGAGGAAACTAAAATAAAACTAAAGAAGAATGGAGTCCTGCTATTTTCACTTCTATAGAAAACACCCAACTCAACCTTTACCTCTGAATAAAGAAAGAGGGAATGGAATGAGATTGATAGATGGCCAGAAGAAGAATAGAGGGTGGAGACAGGTTTTACAATAACAAGAGGAGAGAGAGAACCGAGAGAGAACCGGGAGAGAGAGACAGAGAGAGGGGGAGAGAACCGAGAGAGGGGGAGAGAGAGAGAGACAGAGAGAGGGGGAGAGGGAGGGAGAGACAGAGAGAGAGGGGGGAGAGAACCGAGAGAGACAGAGAGAGGGAGAGAGAGAGAGATAGAGAGAGGGATGGAGAGAGAGAGAGAGAGAGAGAGAGAGAGAGAGAGAGAGAGAGAGAGAGAGAGAGAGAGAGAGAGAGAGAGAGAGAGAGAGAGAGAGAGAGAGATTGGGCAACACATGATTAATTATCCGAGTGAAGAAAGTGCTGTACATTAAGGTGTATTGTGATCCTAAGCCTAACACTATAGGATCACATGGTAGAACTTAGCTAGTCATGTTGGCAATATAACAAGCTTTCAAATGATGCTCACCTGACCCAGATTGCCATTTATAAATTGACCGTTTTTTGGATTGTGTTGATAACAACAACAGTAGTTGTGTGATGGCGGGGATGCGCGGGGGGGGGGGTCCTGTTCCAAACAAAATAACTACAAGTGTGCTTGCTCTAGTTCCTCAACTACACAGCAAGGAGAGATTTTTTTTAAAGCACCTTATAGCTGAAGACTCTTCTTTGAGTCAAAAGTGCATTGAAATTACGTTGGGATTGTGCACACTTTTTAAAATATGTTTTATGTTGCACCTACTCTGCATTGTCCAGGAAATTTCTCATCGTTTTACTGAATGTGTACCCAGAGAACTTTCAGATTTCTCATCCCCATACATCACATCACCATACATCACATCACCATACATCACCATACATCACATCACATCACCATACATCACATCACCATACATCACATCACCATACATCACCATACATCACATCACCATACATCACATCACATCACCATACATCACATCACATCACATCACCATACATCACATCATATCACCATACATCACATCACCATACGTCACATAACATCACCATACATCACCATACATCACATCACATCACCATACATCACATCACATCACCATACATCACATCACCATACATCACATCACATCACCATACATCACATCACCATACATCACATCACATCACCATACATCACATCACATCACATCACCATACATCACATCACCATACATCACATCACATCACCATACGTCACATCACCATACATCACATCACCATACATCACATCACCATACATCACCATACATCACATCACCATACATCACATCACATCACCATACATCACATCACATCACCATACATCACATCACATCACCATACGTCACATCACCATACATCACATCACCATACATCACATCACCATACATCACATCACCATACATCACATCACCATACATCACATCACATCACCATACATCACATCACCATACATCACATCACCATACATCACATCACCATACATCACATCACATCACCATACATCACATCACATCACCATACATCACATCACATCACCATACGTCACATCACCATACATCACATCACCATACATCACATCACCATACATCACCATACATCACATCACCATACATCACATCACATCACCATACATCACATCACATCACCATACATCACATCACATCACCATACATCACATCACATCACCATACGTCACATCACCATACATCACATCACCATACATCACATCACATCACCATACATCACATCACCATACATCACATCACATCACCATACGTCACATCACCATACATCACATCACCATACATCACATCACCATACATCACATCACCATACATCACATCACATCACCATACATCACATCACCATACATCACATCACCATACATCACATCACATCACCATACATCACCATACATCACATCACCATACATCACCATACATCACATCACCATACATCACATCACCATACATCACATCACCATACATCACATCACCATACATCACATCACCATACATCACATCACCATACATCACATCACATCACCATACATCACATCACCATACATCACATCACATCACCATACATCACATCACATCACCATACATCACATCACCATACATCACATCACCATACATCACATCACCATACATCACATCACATCACCATACGTCACATCACCATACGTCACATCACATCACCATACATCACATCACCATACATTACATCACCATACATCACATCACCATACATCACATCACATCACCATACGTCACATCACCATACATCACATCACCATACATCACATCACCATACATCACATCACCATACATCACATCACCATACGTCACCATACATCACATCACATCACCATACGTCACCATACATCACATCACCATACATCACATCACCATACATCACATCACCATACGTCACCATACATCACATCACCATACATCACCATACATCACATCACCATACATCACATCACCATACATCACATCACCATACGTCACATCACATCACCATACATCACATCACCATACATCACCATACATCACATCACCATACATCACCATACATCACATCACCATACATCACATCACCATACATCACATCACCATACATCACATCACCATACATCACATCACATCACCATCACATCACATCACCATACATCACATCACATCACCATACGTCACATCACCATACATCACATCACCATACATCACATCACCATACATCACATCACCATACATCACATCACCATACATCACATCACCATACATCACATCACCATACGTCACATCACCATACATCACATCACATCACCATACGTCACATCACATCACCATACATCACATCACATCACATCACCATACATCACATCACATCACATCACCATACATCACATCACCATACATCACATCACCATACATCACATCACATCACCATACATCACATCACCATACGTCACATCACATCACCATACATCACATCACCATACATCACATCACATCACCATACATCACATCACCATACATCACATCACCATACATCACATCACCATACATCACATCACCATACGTCACATCACATCACCATACATCACATCACCATACATCACATCACATCACCATACATCACATCACCATACATCACATCACCATACATCACCATACATCACATCACATCACCATACATCACATCACCATACATCACATCACCATACATCACATCACATCACCATACATCACATCACCATACATCACATCACCATACATCACATCACCATACATCACATCACATCACCATACATCACATCACATCACCATACATCACATCACCATACATCACATCACCATACATCACATCACATCACCATACATCACATCACATCACCATACGTCACATCACCATACATCACATCACATCACCATACATCACATCACCATACATCACATCACCATACATCACATCACCATACATCACATCACCATACATCACATCACATCACCATACGTCACATCACATCACCATACGTCACCATACATCACATCACCATACATCACATCACCATACATCACATCACCATACATCACATCACATCACCATACATCACATCACATCACATCACCATACATCACATCACATCACATCACCATACATCACATCACATCACCATACGTCACATCACATCACCATACATCACATCACCATACATCACATCACCATACATCACATCACATCACCATACATCACATCACATCACATCACCATACATCACATCACCATACATCACATCACCATACATCACATCACCATACATCACATCACCATACATCACATCACCATACATCACCATACATCACATCACATCACCATACATCACATCACCATACATCACATCACCATACATCACATCACCATACATCACATCACCATACATCACATCACATCACCATACATCACATCACCATACATCACATCACATCACCATACATCACATCACATCACATCACCATACATCACATCACATCACATCACCATACATCACATCACCATACATCACATCACCATACATCACATCACATCACCATACATCACATCACCATACGTCACATCACATCACCATACATCACATCACCATACATCACATCACATCACCATACATCACATCACCATACATCACATCACCATACATCACATCACCATACATCACATCACCATACGTCACATCACATCACCATACATCACATCACCATACATCACATCACATCACCATACATCACATCACCATACATCACATCACCATACATCACCATACATCACATCACATCACCATACATCACATCACCATACATCACATCACCATACATCACATCACATCACCATACATCACATCACCATACATCACATCACCATACATCACATCACCATACATCACATCACATCACCATACATCACATCACATCACCATACATCACATCACCATACATCACATCACCATACATCACATCACCATACATCACATCACATCACCATACATCACATCACATTACCATACGTCACATCACCATACATCACATCACATCACCATACATCACATCACCATACATCACATCACCATACATCACATCACCATACATCACATCACATCACCATACATCACATCACATCACCATACGTCACATCACATCACCATACGTCACCATACATCACATCACCATACATCACATCACCATACATCACATCACCATACATCACATCACATCACCATACATCACATCACATCACATCACCATACATCACATCACATCACATCACCATACATCACATCACATCACCATACGTCACATCACATCACCATACATCACATCACCATACATCACATCACCATACATCACATCACCATACATCACATCACATCACCATACATCACATCACATCACATCACCATACATCACATCACCATACATCACATCACCATACATCACATCACCATACATCACATCACCATACATCACCATACATCACATCACCATACATCACATCACCATACATCACATCACCATACATCACATCACCATACATCACATCACCATACATCACATCACCATACATCACATCACATCACCATACATCACATCACCATACATCACATCACATCACCATACATCACATCACCATACATCACATCACCATACATCACCATACATCACATCACATCACCATACATCACATCACCATACATCACATCACCATACATCACATCACCATACATCACATCACCATACATCACATCACCATACATCACATCACCATACATCACATCACCATACGTCACCATACATCACATCACATCACCATACGTCACCATACATCACATCACCATACATCACATCACCATACATCACATCACCATACGTCACCATACATCACATCACCATACATCACCATACATCACATCACCATACATCACATCACCATACATCACATCACCATACGTCACATCACATCACCATACATCACATCACCATACATCACCATACATCACATCACCATACATCACCATACATCACATCACCATACATCACATCACCATACATCACATCACCATACATCACATCACCATACATCACATCACATCACCATCACATCACATCACCATACATCACATCACATCACCATACGTCACATCACCATACATCACATCACCATACATCACATCACCATACATCACATCACCATACATCACATCACCATACATCACATCACCATACATCACATCACCATACGTCACATCACCATACATCACATCACATCACCATACGTCACATCACATCACCATACATCACATCACATCACATCACCATACATCACATCACATCACATCACCATACATCACATCACCATACATCACATCACCATACATCACATCACATCACCATACATCACATCACCATACGTCACATCACATCACCATACATCACATCACCATACATCACATCACATCACCATACATCACATCACCATACATCACATCACCATACATCACATCACCATACATCACATCACCATACGTCACATCACATCACCATACATCACATCACCATACATCACATCATCACATCACCATACATCACATCACCATACATCACATCACCATACATCACCATACATCACATCACCATACATCACATCACCATACATCACATCACCATACATCACATCACATCACCATACATCACATCACCATACATCACATCACCATACATCACATCACCATACATCACATCACATCACCATACATCACATCACATCACCATACATCACATCACCATACATCACATCACCATACATCACATCACATCACCATACATCACATCACATCACCATCACGTCATCATCACCATACATCACATCACATCACCATACATCACATCACCATACATCACATCACCATACATCACATCACCATACATCACATCACCATACATCACATCACATCACCATACGTCACATCACATCACCATACGTCACCATACATCACATCACCATACATCACATCACCATACATCACATCACCATACATCACATCACATCACCATACATCACATCACATCACATCACCATACATCACATCACATCACATCACCATACATCACATCACATCACCATACGTCACATCACATCACCATACATCACATCACCATACATCACATCACCATACATCACATCACATCACCATACATCACATCACATCACATCACCATACATCACATCACCATACATCACATCACCATACATCACATCACCATACATCACATCACCATACATCACATCACCATACATCACCATACATCACATCACATCACCATACATCACATCACCATACATCACATCACCATACATCACATCACCATACATCACATCACACATACATCACATCACATCACCATACATCACATCACATCACCATCACATCACATCACCATACATCACATCACATCACATCACATCACCATACATCACATCACATCACATCACCATACATCACATCACCATACATCACATCACCATACATCACATCACCATACATCACATCACCATACGTCACATCACATCACCATACATCACATCACCATACATCACATCACATCACCATACATCACATCACATACATCACATCACACCATACATCACATCATCATCACCATACATCACATCACCATACATCACATCACCATACATCACATCACATCACATCACATACATCATCACCATACATCACATCACCATACATCACATCACCATACATCACATCACATCACCATACATCACATCACATCACCATACATCACATCACCATACATCACATCACCATACATCACATCACCATCACCATACATCACATCACCATACATCACATCACCATACATCACATCACCATACATCACATCACATCACCATACATCACATCACATCACCATACATCACATCACCATACATCACATCACCATACATCACATCACCATACATCACATCACATCACCATACATCACATCACATCACCATACATCACATCACATCACCATCACCATCACATCACATCACCATACATCACATCACCATACATCACATCACCATACATCACATCACATCACCATACATCACATCACATCACATCACCATACATCACATCACATCACATCCATACATCACACCATACATCACATCACCATACATCACATCACATCACCATACATCACATCACCATACATCACATCACATCATCACATCATCATCACACATACATCACATCACCATCATCCATCACATCATCATCACATCACATCACCATACATCACATCACCATACATCACATCACCATACATCACATCACCATACATCACATCACCATACATCACCATACATCACATCACCATACATCACCATACATCCATCACATACATCATCACCATACATCACATCACCATACATCACATCACCATACATCACATCACCATACATCACATCACATCATCATCATCACCATACATCACATCACCATACATCACATCACATCACCATACATCACATCACCATACATCACATCACCATACATCACCATACATCACATCACATCACCATACATCACATCACCATACATCACATCACCATACATCACATCACCATACATCACATCACCATACATCACATCACCATACATCACATCACCATACATCACATCACATCACCATACATCACATCACATCACCATACATCACATCACCATACATCACATCACCATACGTCACATTACAACACAGTCAAAACAAAACTACATTACATATTGAGAAGCACAAAGAAAAATGCAGTGCTATCTGACACTAAATGGACAGTACACTTTGGCTAGCTATTTGACCATGGTTACTGATCAAAACCTTAGAAAAAACTTGACAAAGTACAGGCTCAGTGAGCACAGCCTTGCCATTGAGAAGGGTAGACACAGGAAAACCTGGTTCCCTGTAGAGGAAAGGCTGTGCAACCACTGCACAACAGCAGGACCTGAGACAGAGCTGCATTTCCTGACAAAATGTCAAAAATATAAAACAATTAGAGAGTGTCATTTCCCCAAATTTGAAAACCTTTTTCAAGGTTTCAAAGACCTCTCTGATGAGAGTAGGCTGCCCGTCCTGTTGGGGGAGGACGCAGAGAGCTGTGGGTTGGCAGCGCACTACATTGCTGCCTGCCATTCGATGAGGGACAGTGTCTGACAGACCAATCAACCTGCACATGTCCTCTACTGTTTGCTTATTGTTATTGTTGAATGTATGGTTATTTTGACCCTTGGTTATTGTTGTTACTATTGCCCCGTTGACAATATTGATTGAAATTATTTTAATTAGATAATAATAGAAATCACAAACTAAGTTACGGCAATATATACATTGTTACGTCATGCCAATACAGCTAATGACATTAAAGTGAGAGTGAGAACAGGGGTAGAGGAAGAGAGAGAACTGACCGCTGTGACTGACCCAAAATTAAGGAAAGCTTTGACTATGTACAGACTCAGTGAGCATAGCCTTGCTATTGAGAAAGGCCGCCGTAGGCAGACATGGCTCTCAAGAGAAGACAGGCTATGTGCTCACTGCCCACAAAATGAGATGGAAACTGAGCTGCACTTCCTAACTTTCTGCCCAATGTATGACCATATTAGAGACACATATTTTCCCTCAGATTACACAGACCCACAAAGAATTACAAAACAAATCCAATTTTGATAAATTCCCATATCTACTGGGTGAAATACCACAGTGTGACATCACAGCAGCAAGATTTGTGACCTGTTGCCACAAGAAAAGGGCAACCAGTGAAGAACAAACACCATTATAAATACAACCCATATTTATGTTTATTTAACTATTTACACATTCATTGAACCTTTATTTAAGTCAGTTAAGAACATTCTCTTATTGAACAACGACGGCCAATCACAGCCAAACCCTCTCCTAACCTGAATAACTCTGGGCCAATCACAGCCAAACCCTCTCCTAACCTGAATAACTCTGGGCCAATCACAGCCAAACCCTCTCCTAACCTGAATAACTCTGTGCCAATCACAGCCAAACCCTCTCCTAATCTGAATAACTCTGGGCCAATCACAGCCAAACCCTCTCCTAACCAGGACGACGCTGAGGCAATTGTGCGCCGCCCTATGAGACTCCCAATCACGGCCGGTTTTGATACAACCTGGAATCGAACCAGGGTCTGTAGTGACGCCTCTAGCACTGAGATGCAGTACCTTACACTGCTGCATCACTCGGGAGGACATAATATTTGTCATTTGTAATGTCTTTATTCTTTTGGAACTTTTGTGAGTGTAATGTTTACTGTTCATTTGTATTGTTTATTTCACTTTTGTTTATGATCTATTTTACTTGCTTTGGCAATGTAAAACACATGTTTCCCATGCCAATAAAACCCTTAAATTGAATTGAGAGAGACTGATAGAGACAGAGAGACAGAGAGATTGATAGAGGGAAGAGTTGATTTAATTTGGGGCCTGAAAATTGATTCAACACGAGGCCTATGTATTGGTCACATAACATTTCACATGACCGACTGGCCGAATAGCACCATATTCCCTTTATAGCACACTACTTTACTACAGAGCTCTGGGTGAAACACAGCACACTACTTTACTACATAGGGAGCCATTTGGAACACATACAACTGTCTGGACTAATGAGACACAGAGAGAACAACGTCAGGAATGGATAGAGAGAGAGAGAAGTAGAGAGGGTGTGTGAGTGAGAGAGATGGTGTGTGTGTGTGTGTGTGAGAGAGGGTGTATGTGTGTGAGAGAGTGAGAGGGTGTGAGAGAAAGAGTGAGAGAGTGTGTGTGTGAGAGCGAAAGAGTGAGAGGGTGTGTGTGAGAGAGAGAGAGAAAGAGGGTGTGTGTGAGAGAGAGAGAGAGAGAAAGAGGGTGTGTGTGAGAGAGAAAGAGGGTGTGTGTGAGAGAGAGAAAGAGGGTGTGTGTGAGAGAGAGAAAGAGGGTGTGTGAGAGTTAAAGAAGGTGTGTGAGAGTTAAAGAAGGTGTGTGAGAGTTAAAGAAGGTGTGTGAGAGTTAAAGAAGGTGTGTGAGAGTTAAAGAAGGTGTGTGAGAGTTAAAGAAGGTGTGTGAGAGTTAAAGAAGGTGTGAGAGTTAAAGAAGGTGTGAGAGTTAAAGAAGGTGTGTGAGAGTTAAAGAAGGTGTGTGAGAGTTAAAGAAGGTGTGTGAGAGTTAAAGAAGGAGACAGGACAGTGGGGTGAGAAAGAAAAGATTAAGAAGAGATGAAGACAATAAGAACAACAGAAATGACTTCCACGTGGAAAGAGTGAAAGACGAGGTAAACACACAACACCTCAGTGCTTTCAGGAAATATTCAGACCGCTTGACTTTTTCCACATTTTGTTACGTTACAGCCTTATTCTAAAATGGATTAAATAGTTTTTTCCCCCTCAATCTACACACAATACCCCATAATGACATCACAATACCCCATAATGACATCACAATACCCCATAATGACAAAGTAAAAACAGGTTTTTAGAAAACTTTGCAAATGTGTTAAAAATACAATTGAAATATCACATTTACATAAGTATTCAGACCCTTTACTCAGTACTTAGTTGAAGCACCTTTGGCAGCGATTACAGCCTTGAGTCTTCCTGGGTATGACGCTACAAGCTTGGCACATCTGTATAGGGGTGGGGGGGGGGTTCTCCCATTCTTCTCTGCAGATCCTCTCAAGCTCTGTCAGGTTGAATAGGGAGCATCACTGCACAGCTATTTTCAGGTCTCTCCAGAGATGTTAGATCGGGTTCAAGTCCAGGCTTTGGCTGGGCCACTCAGGGACATTCAGAGACTTGTCCCGAAGCCACTCCTGCATTATCTTGGCTGTGTGCTTAGGGTCGTTGTCCTGTTGGAATGTGAACCTTTGCCCCAGTCTGAGGTTCTGAGCGCTGTGGAGCAGGTTTTCATTAATGATCTCTGTGTACTTTTCTCTGTTCATCTTTCCCTTGATCCTGACTAGTCTCCCAGTCCCTGCTGCTGAAAAACATCCCCACAGCATGATGCTGCCACCACCATGCTTCACCATGGGGATGGTGCCAGGTTTCCTCCAGACGTGACGCTTGGCATTCAGGTCAAAGAGTTCAATCTTGGTTTTATCAGACCAGGTAATCTTGTTTCTCATGTTCTGAGAGTCCTTTAGGTGCCTTTTGGAAAACTCCAAGTGGGCCGTCATGTCATGTGCCTTTTACTGAGGAGTGGCTTCCATCTGGCCACTCTACCATAAAGGCCTGATTGGTGGAGTGCTGCAGAGCCACTGTGTTCTTGAGGACCTTCAATGCTGCAGAAATGTTTTTGTACCCATCATCAAATCTTTGCCTCGACACAATCCTGTCTCAGAGCTCTACGTCTCGGAGGTTTCTATCTTTAAAAAAAAAAAAAAATTTGCAAAACAATTCTAAAAACCTGTTTTCGCTTTGTCATTATGGGGTATTGTGTGTGTATATGTTGTCCCCACTAGACTCACCCTGTTGTCCCCATTAGACTCACCCTGTTGTCCCCATTAGACTCACCCTGTTATCCCCACTAGACTCACCATGTTGGCCCCACTAGACTCACCATGTTGGCCCCACTAGACTCACCATGTTGGCCCCACTAGACTCACCATGTTGGCCCCACTAGACTCACCATGTTGGCCCCACTAGACTCACCATGTTGGCCCCACTAGACTCACCATGTTGGCCCCACTAGACTCACCATGTTGGCCCCACTAGACTCACCATGTTGGCCCCACTAGACTCACCATGTTGGCCCCACTAGACTCACCATGTTGGCTCCACTAGACTCACCATGTTGGCCCCACTAGACTCACCATGTTGGCCCCACTAGACTCACCATGTTGGCCCCACTAGACTCACCATGTTGGCCCCACCAGTCCAGTAAAGGAAGAATCCATCTGGGTCCACCTTCAGAGTGATGAGGGTTGGGTGACCGCTGTTGGGCTCCTACACACACACACACACACACACACACACACACACACACACGTTAATACATCGGGATATACACACTGTACACATATGACTAAAATGTGACCGGCATGAGATTGGAAAGCCAGGTCTCCTACATGCCATACGACTGTGTTAACCTGCTGAGCTCAAGCCTAGGCATTAGCTGGGGGGAGGTCCGATGCTGTCTCAGATCCGATGCTGTCTGAGACAGCATAGGATCAGCTTAACCTCACCTTAATGATTAGGGTCAAACCAAACAGATCTAGGATCAGCTTAACCTCACCTTAATGATTAGGGTCAAACCAAACAGATTTAAGATCAGCTTAACCTCACCTTAATAATTAGGGTCAAACAAAACACACAGTGGGCAAAAAAGTATTTAGTCAGCCACCAATTGTGCAAGTTCTCCCACTTAAAAAGATGAGAGAGGCCTGTAATTTTCATCATAGGTACACTTCAACTATGACAGACAAAATGAGAAAAAAATCCAGAAAATCACATTGTAGGATTTTTAATGAATTTATTTGCAAATTATGGTGGAAAATAAGGATTTGGTCACCTACAAACAAGCAAGATTTCTGGCTCTCACAGACCTTAACTTCAATGACAAAGATAAAACATTTTGGAGAAATGTCCTCTGGTCTGTTGAAACAAAAAATAAAACTGTTTGGCCATAATGACCATCGTTGTTTGGAGGACAAAGGGGGAGTCTTGCAAGTCGAAGAACACCATCCCAACCGTGAAGCATGGGGGTGGCAGCATCATGTTGTGGGGGTGCTTTGCTGCAGGAGGGACTGGTGCACCTCACAAAATAGATGGCACCATGAGGATGGAAAATTATGTGGATATATTGAAGCAACATCTCAAAACATCAGTCAGGTTAAAGTTGGTTCGCAAATGGGTCTTCCAAATGGACAATGACCACAAGCATACTTCCAAAGTTGTGGCAAAATGGCTTAAGGACAACAAAGTCAAGGTATTGGAGTGGCCATCACAAAGCCCTGACCTCAATCCTATAGAACATTTGTGGGCAGAACTGAAGAAGCGTGTGCGAGCAAGGAGGCCTACAAACCTGAATCAGTTACACCAGTTCTGTCAGGATGAATGGGCCAAAATTCACCCAACTTATTGTGGGAAGCATGTGGAAGGCTACCTGAACCGTTTGACCCAAGTTAAACAATTTAAAGGCAATGCTACCAAATACTAATTGAGTGTATGTTCACTTCTAACCCACTGGGAATGTGAAAGCTGAAACAAATAATTATCTCAACTATTATTCTGACATTTCATATTCTTAAAATAAAGTGGTGATCCTAACTGACCCTAGACAAGGATTTTTACTAGGATTAAATGTCGGGAATTGTGAAAAACTGAGTCTTAATGTATTTGGCTAAGGTGTATGTAAACTTCCGACTACAACTGTCTGTCTGCATGTATATATATATATATATATATATATATATATATATATATATATATATATAAATGTATACTGCTCAAAAAAATAAAGGGAACACTAAAATAACACATACTAGATCTGAATGAATGAAATATTCTTATTAAAACCTTTTTTCTTTACATAGTTGAATGTGCTGACAACAAAATCACACCAAAAATATCAATGGAAATCAAATTTATCAACCCATGGAGGTCTGGATTTGGAGTCACACTCAAAATTAAAGTGGAAAACCACACTACAGGCTGATCCAACTTTGATGTAATGTTCTTAAAACAAGTCAAAATGAGACTCAGTAGTGTGTGTGGCTTCCACGTGCCTGTATGACCTCCCTACAACGCCTGCGCATGCTCCTGATGAGGTGGCGGATGGTCTCCTGAGGGATCTCCTCCCAGACCTGGACTAAAGCATCCGCCAACGCGGTCTGTTTCTGACCGTGTGAGCAGACACATGCACATTTGTGGCCTGCTGGAGGTCATTTTGCAGGGCTCTAGCAGTGCTCCTCCTGCTCCTCCTTGCACAAAGGTGGAGGTAGCGGTCCTGCTGCTGGGTTGTTGCCCTCCTACAGCCTCCTCCATGTCTCCTGATGTACTGGCCTGTCTCCTCGTAGCGCCTCCATGCTCTGGACACTACGCTGACAGACACAGCAAACCTTCTTGCCACAGCTCGCATAGATGTGTCATCCTGGATGAGCTGCACTACCTGAGCCACTTAAGTGTGGGTTGTAGACTCCATCTCATGCCACCACGAGTGTGAAAGCACCGCCAGCATTCAAAAGTGACCAAAACATCAGCCAGGAAGCATAGGAACTGAGAAGTGGCCTGTGGTCACCACCTGCAGAACCACTCCTTTATTGGGGGGTGTCTTGCTAATTGCCTATAAATTCCACCTGCTGTTCCATTCCATTTGCACAACAGCAGTGTTGCTTCCTAAGTGGACAGTTTGATTTCACAGAAGTGTGATTGACTTGGAGTTACATTGTGTTGTTTAAGTGTTCCCTTTATTTGTTTGAGCAGTGTATAAAAAAAAAATATATATATATATATAAAATACAGTATATACTATATACTACATAATATAATACAATCAACACTTGCTCCTATAACCTTTTTCTTGATAACCAGTAGTTTCCACAACTAAGTCAAACCTCTTCCACACATCTGACTTCCCCTCCTGAGAAACCAGTCAACATTCGCTCACTTCCAGATTATTTTTCACTTCCCCCCCGCATCCATTTTGCCGTCACATGTTACTGTGATGGGAGTTATAACCCTTTTACTGATGTGATTATGACAGGCTGGCTGTAGGTCAGGTCCTATTGGTCACATGTTACTGTGATGGGAGTTATAACCCTTTTACTGATGTGATTATGACAGGCTGGCTGTAGGTCAGGTCCTATTGGTCACATGTTACTGTGATGGGAGTTATAACCCTTTTACTGATGTGATTATGACAGGCTGGCTGTAGGTCAGGTCCTATTGGTCACATGTTCCTGTGATGGGAGTTATAACCCTTTTACCGATGTGATTATGACAGGCTGGCTGTAGGTCAGGTCCTATTGGTCACATGTTACTGTGATGGGAGTTATAACCCTTTTACTGATGTGATTATGACAGGCTGGCTGTAGGTCAGGTCCTATTGGTCACATGTTACTGTGATGGGAGTTATAACCCTTTTACTGATGTGATTATGACAGGCTGGCTGTAGGTCAGGTCCTATTGGTCACATGTTACTGTGATGGGAGTTATAACCCTTTTACTGATGTGATTATGACAGGCTGGCTGTAGGTCAGGTCCTATTGGTCACATGTTACTGTGATGGGAGTTATAACCCTTTTACTGATGTGATTATGACAGGCTGGCTGTAGGTCAGGTCCTATTGGTCACATGTTACTGTGATGGGAGTTATAACCCTTTTACTGATGTGATTATGACAGGCTGGCTGTAGGTCAGGTCCTATTGGTCACATGTTACTGTGATGGGAGTTATAACCCTTTTACTGATGTGATTATGACAGGCTGGCTGTAGGTCAGGTCCTATTGGTCACATGTTACTGTGATGGGAGTTATAACCCTTTTACTGATGTGATTATGACAGGCTGGCTGTAGGTCAGGTCCTATTGGTCACATGTTTCACATAAAAGAGAGCAGGGGTTGGGGGGAAAGGGAATGTTTTTTCTTAAACCAATTAGGGATTTCGGGTAACAGAACTTTTCAGTCAAACACTTTCTGTGCTGTGGTGCCTTTTCTCTGCGGTTAGGGAGGAGAGAGACAACGTGTGTCAGTCACAAGCGCTCGCTGTCATTTAAAAAAAACAACACACAGTGTGACCATTTCTTGAGTCATTTGTGTGTAAATTAATTTATCAAACAGTCAAATAAAAAAACATCTAATCAAATGTATTTATAAAGCCCTTCGTACATCAGCTGATATCTCAAAGTGCTGTACAGAAACGCAGCCTAAAACCCCAAACAGCAAGCAATGCAGGTGTAGAAGCATGGGGCCTAGGAAAAACTCCCTAGAAAGGCCAAAACCTAGGAAGAAACCTAGAGAGGAACCAGGCTATGAGGGGTGGCCAGTCCTCTTCTGGCTGTGCCGGGTGGAGATTATAACAGAACATGGCCAAGATGTTCAAATGTTCATAAATGACCAGCAGGGTCAAATAATAATAATAACAGTAGTTGTCGAGGGTGCAGCACGTCAGCACCTCAGGAGGAAATGTCAGTTGGCTTTTCATAGCCAATCATTAAGAGTATCTCTACCGCCCCTGCTGTCTCTAGAGAGTTGAAAACAGCCGGTCCGGGACAGGTAGCACTTCCGGTGAACAGGTCAGGAGTCCAGGATTCCAAACAGTGTGCTTAAAGCATCAGACAAGCTCAGTGCATATGTAGTTGATTTGATTCAAACCCATAGGGTGTGTCCGTTTATATATGGAAAATAAGTTTAAACATTTAGACTAGTCGATGGTCGATAGAACAGGATGGCTCTTGGTCTAACAATATTTTTTTAGTCGGAGACAGCCATACAAAACAAGCAAATATAGTGTAGAGATTGAATCATTGTACCATCTAAACAGCTGTGAAATATATTTTCCATCAATCAAACACATTGTATTTTCAGCTGGTGTACAAAACCTAAAAGAAAAGAATTTAAGAACGGGAAGCAAAGAAATAGCACACATAGAACAAAATCTACCACTTCTTAGACTTGCTTTCAATGAGAATGACAGATCTATAAGTCATATTTCTATGTGAATTTGGTCAGGTCGTTACTGTTGAACAGCATAAAACCAAAAGGGTGTTTCCATGGTAACGGCTGATCGATTGGATGACATCAAACATTTTTTTTATGTTTTATTTGGATTTTTTTTAAACAATGATTCCAAAGTTTAACAAACCATACAACCATATGCATAGGGACTAGTTTTAACAATTTCCACTGAAAACTGTAAACTAAAAAATGTAAACATTTAATTGAAGAATAGTGCCGATGCAAAGTTTGGTAACAGAATGAAGGTTGGTGCCGTCATTATGTTAACAAGTAAATGTTATTGGCTTTTTTTGTGTGTGAACAATCGGAGTGTCACTGGGGAATTGATTAAAAGTTATTTCTTCCAACCCTGACTCTCTCCTTTCCTTTCCAGTGCTTTCTCCTCCTCGTCTCCTCTCTCATTTCTCCTTTCCTTTCCAGTGCTTTCTCCTCCTCGTCTCCTATCTCCATTCAATATCTCTCTCTCTCTCATTACTCCTCTCCTTTCCAGTGCTTTCTCCTCCTCGTCTCCTATCTCCATTCAATATCTCTCTCTCTCTCATTACTCCTCTCCTTTCCAGTGCTTTCTCCTCCTCGTCTCATATCTCCATTCAATATCTCTCTCTCTCATTTCTCCTTTCCTTTCCAGTGCTTTCTCCTCCTCGTCTCCTCTCTCATTTCTCCTTTCCTTTCCAGTGCTTTCTCCTCCTCGTCTCCTCTCTCATTTCTCCTTTCCTTTCCAGTGCTTTCTCCTCCTCGTCTCCTCTCTCATTTCTCCTTTCCTTTCCAGTGCTTTCTCCTCCTTCTCCTCTCTCATTTCTCCTTTCCTTTCCAGTGCTTTCTCCTCCTCGTCTCCTCTCTCATTTCTCCTTTCCTTTCCAGTGCTTTCTCCTCCTCGTCTCCTCTCTCATTTCTCCTTTCCTTTCCAGTGCTTTCTCCTCCTCGTCTCCTCTCTCTCATTTCTCCTTTCCTTTCCAGTGCTTTCTCCTCCTCGTCTCCTCTCTCATTTCTCCTTTCCTTTCCAGTGCTTTCTCCTCCTCGTCTCCTCTCTCATTTCTCCTTTCCTTTCCAGTGCTTTCTCCTCCTCGTCTCCTCTCTCATTTCTCCTTTCCTTTCCAGTGCTTTCTCCTCCTCGTCTCCTCTCTCATTTCTCCTTTCCTTTCCAGTGCTTTCTCCTCCTCGTCTCCTCTCTCATTTCTCCTTTCCTTTCCAGTGCTTTCTCCTCCTCGTCTCCTTTCTCCATTTTCTCCTATCTCTCCTATCTCTCATTTCTCCTTTCCTTTCCAGTGCTTTCTCCTCCTCGTCTCCTATCTCCATTCAATATCTCTCTCTCTCATTTCTCCTTTCCTTTCCAGTGCTTTCTCCTCCTCGTCTCCTATCTCCATTCAATATCTCTCTCTCTCATTTCTCCTTTCCTTTCCAGTGCTTTCTCCTCCTCGTCTCCTATCTCCATTCAATATCTCTCTCTCTCATTTCTCCTTTCCTTTCCAGTGCTTTCTTCTCTCCTCCATTCAATATCTCTCTCCTCCTTTCTCCATTCAATCCATTCAATCTCTCTCTCTCATTTCTCCTTTCCTTTCCAGTGCTTTCTCCTCCTCGTCTCCTATCTCCATTCAATATCTCTCTCTCTCATTTCTCCTTTCCTTTCCAGTGCTTTCTCCTCCTCGTCTCCTATCTCCATTCAATATCTCTCTCTCTCATTTCTCCTTTCCTTTCCAGTGCTTTCTCCTCCTCGTCTCCTATCTCCATTCAATATCTCTCTCTCTCATTTCTCCTTTCCTTTCCAGTGCTTTCTCCTCCTCGTCTCCTATCTCCATTCAATATCTCTCTCTCTCATTTCCTTTCCAGTGCTTTCTCCTCCTCGTCTCCTATCTCCATTCAATATCTCTCTCTCTCATTTCTCCTTTCCTTTCCAGTGCTTTCTCCTCCTCGTCTCATATCTCCATTCAATATCTCTCTCTCTCATTTCTCCTTTCCTTTCCAGTGCTTTCTCCTCCTCGTCTCCTCTCTCATTTCTCCTTTCCTTTCCAGTGCTTTCTCCTCCTCGTCTCCTATCTCCATTCAATATCTCTCTCTCTCATTTCTCCTTTCCTTTCCAGTGCTTTCTCCTCCTCGTCTCCTATCTCCATTCAATATCTCTCTCTCTCATTTCTCCTTTCCTTTCCAGTGCTTTCTCCTCCTCGTCTCCTATCTCCATTCAATATCTCTCTCTCTCCATTTCTCCTTTCCTTTCCAGTGCTTTCTCCTCCTCGTCTCCTATCTCCATTCAATATCTCTCTCTCTCATTTCTCCTTTCCTTTCCAGTGCTTTCTCCTCCTCGTCTCCTCTCATTTCTCCTTTCCTTTCCAGTGCTTTCTCCTCCTCGTCTCCTATCTCCATTCAATATCTCTCTCTCTCATTTCTCCTTTCCTTTCCAGTGCTTTCTCCTCCTCGTCTCATATCTCAGACGGCCCCTATGGGGGCCAGGAGTGGTTTCAGTGTCATTCACTACCATTTACTGTACATGGAGGTTTCACTTTCCACCATATATATCTCTCACACACACACACACACACACACACACACACACACACACACACACACACACACACACACACACACACACACACACACACACACACACACACACACACACACACACACACACACACACACACACACACTTCCCTTTCCCTCCTAGAATGACATAGAAATACCAGGTAATCTAGAGGCAAAAGAAGTGCACACCTATTTAGGCGAGGTGCTAGCTGATTATTGCTATGTAGGCGAGGTGCTAGCTGATTATTGCTATGTAGGCGAGGTGCTAGCGGATTATTGCTATTTAGGCGAGGTGCTAGCGGATTATTGCCATTTAGGCGAGGTGCTAGCGGATTATTGCCATTTAGGCGAGGTGCTAGCGGATTATTGCTATTTAGGCGAGGTGCTAGCGGATTATTGGCATTTAGGGCGAGGTGCTAGCGGATTATTGCCATTTAGGCGAGGTGCTAGCGGATTATTGCTATTTAGGCGAGGTGCTAGCGGATTATTGCCATTTAGGCGAGGTGCTAGCGGATTATTGCCATTTAGGCGAGGTGCTAGCGGATTATTGCTATTTAGGCGAGGTGCTAGCGGATTATTGCTATTTAGGCGAGGTGCTAGCGGATTATTGCTATTTAGGCGAGGTGCTAGCGGATTATTGCTATTTAGGCGAGGTGCTAGCGGATTATTGCTATTTAGGAGAGGTGCTAGCGGATTATTGCTATTTAGGCGAGGTGCTAGCGGATTATTGCTATTTAGGCGAGGTGCTAGCGGATTATTGCTATTTAGGAGAGGTGCTAGCGGATTATTGCTATTTAGGAGAGGTGCTAGCGGATTATTGCTATTTAGGCGAGGTGCTAGCGGATTATTGCTATTTAGGCAGAGGACTTAAAAATAAAAATAAAATACTTTAAACAGTTTTTTAAATTTAAATAAACGAGAGCCACACACTCTAGGAGCTCAGATGCAAAAAAAATGTTTCCGTTTTGGACAGACAAGCCGTCTTCATCAGGGTATATTTTGTTAAATGGGGCGGCAGGGTAGCCTAGTGGTTAGAGCGTTGGACTAGTAACCGGAAGGTTGCAAGTTCAAACCCTCGAGCTGACTAGGTACAAATCTGTCGTTCTGCCCCTGAACAAGGCAGTTAACCCACTGTTCCTAGGCCATCATTGAAAATAAGAATTTGTTCTTAACTGACTTGTCTAGTTAAATAAAGGTCAAATAAAACTAAAGAAAGAACTACCAGGCACCTTGGTTGGCATGCGAGCATCAACGACCAACGTTGAAACTACAGTCTGCTAGATGAGCTCAGCCATCAAAAATAAAAGGCCAACTGCTATGGTTCTCTCTCCACTTGTGGCCCGTATTCATAAGGTGCACACCGTAGCAACAAATAAATAAATAGAAGGTTTCTTATTGGACAAGTTCCACGAAGTCCCTCCCCTATTTCAGTATGTTTTCTTCCGTTTGGTTTCTAATGAATATGACCCAAAAACAAGACACGCTGTAAAGAAGCATGAGTTAGTTCTATATTCACCTAGGATCAGGTGTCCATATAATCTAATTCATTATGATCTAAAAAGGGCAAACTGATCCTAGATCAGCGCTCCTACTCAGATGCTTTGTGAATACAGAACTAACTCGTGCTTCTTTACAGCGTGTCGTATTTTGCCTAAACACTTAGAGAGAGGGAGAGAGAGAGAGAGAGATCCGAGGAGAGAGAGAGAGAGATCCGAGGAGAGAGAGAGAGAGAGATCTCTCTCTCTCTCTCTCTCTCCCCTTCGGATATCTCTCTCTCTCTCTCTCGGATCTCTCTCTCTCTCTCTCGGATCTCTCTCTCTCTCTCTCTCTCCTCGGATCTCTCTCTCTCTCTCTCTCTCCTCGGATCTCTCTCTCTCTCTCTCCTCGGATCTCTCTCTCTCTCCTCGGATCTCTCTCTCTCTCCTCGGATCTCTCTCTCTCTCCTCGGATCTCTCTCTCTCTCTCTCGGATCTCTCTCTCTCTCTCTCCTCGGATCTCTCTCTCTCTCTCTCCTCGGATCTCTCTCTCTCTCTCTCCTCGGATCTCTCTCTCTCTCTCTCTCCTCGGATCTCTCTCTCTCTCTCTCTCCTCGGATCTCTCTCTCTCTCTCTCCTCGGATCTCTCTCTCTCTCTCTCCTCGGATCTCTCTCTCTCTCTCTCTCTCTCTCTCTCTCTCTCTCTCTCTCTCTCGGATCTCTCTCTCTCTCTCCTCGGATCTCTCTCTCTCTCTCCTCGGATCTCTCTCTCTCTCTCCTCGGATCTCTCTCTCTCTCTCTCCTCGGATCTCTCTCTCTCTCTCTCTCGGATCTCTCTCTCTCTCTCTCTCCTCGGATCTCTCTCTCTCTCTCTCCTCGGATCTCTCTCTCTCTCTATTACTCCAGTCTTCCCGCTCTCCTCCTCCTCCCTCTCCACAACCTGTTGCTCTCCAGACCCCCTCCATGCACAGGCCTTATTAATGATAGTCTATTCACACATGGATATGAGTTCTGCTCTCCCTCACCTCTCCCTCACAGCTAGAGAACACCACAAACATCTCAGCCATTCCTGAAGCCAACAACTGTCTCTCTTGTGTAGCTCCAGAGTGTGTCTGTGTGGTTTATGCTCTTTTCTCATGTGCAGTCACTGCTGCTGTGTTCAAAAACCACACCATGAACCGCCTGGGAACACTGACAGATACAGCCTGCTGTATAACGCAGAGATACGGATAGAGGGTGGGAAGGAGAGAGGAAACAGGAAGAAAGTGGTGGGAGGAGGGAGAGAGATAAGGTGGAGAGAGAGAATGTTCTCATTATGTATAGTATAAAGGTAAAGTCGTTTTTTTTCATATCAGCACCTCATAAATCAGTTATTATGCAGGGATAACCAGTGTGTGTGTGTGTGTGTGTGTGTGTGTGTGTGTGTGTGTGTGTGTGTGTGTGTGTGTGTGTGTGTGTGTGTGTGTGTGTGTGTGTGTGTGTGTGTGTGTGTGTGTGTGTGTGTGTGTGTGTGTGTTGCTCTGGCAACATAAAGGTTGATGACAGCAGAGAACCTTTGGACTCTGGTGAGGAGAAGAGAGTAAAAGGGAGGGGAAAGGAGAAGGGAAAGGGACGCCGGGAAAATCATTAAGCGGAAAAAGAGGGAGAGAGAGAGAGGAGGAGGGAGAGAGAGAGAGAGGAGGAGGGAGAGAGAGAGAGAAAGAGGAGGAGGGAAAGAGAGAGAGAGAAGGAGAGGAGGAGGGAGAGAGAGAAGGAGAGGAGGAGGGAGAGAGAGAGGAGAGGAGAGGAGGAGGGAGAGAGAGAAGGAGAGGAGGAGGGAGAGAGAGAGAGGAGAGGAGGAGGGAGAGAGAGAGAGGAGAGGAGGAGGGAGAGAGAAGGAGGAGAGGAGGAGGGAGAGAGAAGGAGAGAGAGAAGGAGAGAGAGGAGGAGGGAGAGAGAGAGAAGGAGAGGAGGGAGAGAGAGAGAAGGAGAGGAGGAGGAGGAGAGGGAGAGAGGGAGAGAGAAGGAGAGAGAGAAGGAGAGAGAGGAGGAGGGAGAGAGAGAAGGAGAGGAGGAGGAGGAGGAGAGGGAGAGAGGGAGAGGAGAAGGAGAGAGAGAAGGAGAGGAGGAGGGAGAGAGGGAGAGTGAAGGAGAGGAGCAGGAGGAGAGGGAGAGAGAGAAGGAGGAGAGGGAGAGAGAGAAGGAGAGGAGGAGGGAGAGAGACCTGAATAGAGGACAGGAGGGAAGAGGAGAGGGAGAGAGAGAAGTAGAGGAGGAGGGAGAGAGGGAGAGAGAAGGAGAGGAGCAGGAGGAGAGGGAGAGAGAGAAGGAGAGGAGGAGGGAGAGAGACCTGAATAGAGGACAGGAGGGAAGAGAAGAGGGAGAGAGAGAGACCTGAATAGAGGACAGGAGAAAAGAGGAGAGGAAGAGAGACCTGAATAGAGGACAGGAGGGAAGAGGAGAGGAAGAGAGACCTGAATAGAGGACAGGAGGGAAGAGGAGAGGGAGAGAGAGAAGGAGAGAAGGAGGAGAGGGAGAGAGAGAATGAGAGGAGGGAGAGAGACCTGAATAGAGGACAGGAGGGAAGAGGAGAGGGAGAGAGAGAGACCTGAATAGAGGACAGGAGAAAAGAGGAGAGGGAGAGAGACCTGAATAGAGGACAGGAGGGAAGAGGAGAGGGAGAGAGAGAAGGAGAGGAGGAGGAGGAGGGATAGGGAGGTGGGAGAATAGAGGACAGGAGGGATAGGGAGAGAAGAAGAGGAGGAGGGAGAATAGAGGACAGGAGGGATAGGGAGAGAGAAGAGGAGGAGGGAGAATAGAGGACAGGAGGGATAGGGAGAGAGAAGAAGAGGAGGAGGGAAAATAGAGGACAGGAGGGATAGGGAGAGAGAAGAGGAGGAGGGAGAATAGAGGACAGGAGGGATAGGGAGAGAGAAGAAGAGGAGAATACACATGTCAATCCCAGAATCCCTCACTTCACATGTGGCAGTGTTTGACCTACAACCTTTCTTGTCCCCTCTGTCTCTACCACTCCTTCTGTCTTCCTTTCATTCTTTCCCTCTGCCTGTCTGTCCCTGTCTGTCCCTCCCTCCCCCCTCCCTCCCGCCATCCCTCCCTCCCCCCCCCTCCCTCCCGCCCTACCGCCATCCCTCCCTCCCCCCGCCCTCCCGCCATCCCTCCCCGCCCTCCCTCCCGCCATCCCTCCCTCCCCCCCCTCCCTCCCGCCATCCCCCTCCCTCCATCCCTCCCTCCCGCCATCCCTTCCTCCCTCCATCCCTCCCTCCCCCTCCCGCCATCCCGCCCTCCCGCTATCCCTCCCTCCCCCCTCCCTCCCTCCATCCATCTCTACTGTAACAATGCGTTTCAGTACATAGTGTGACTCGTTTAGACAATCACTGAGTTCCCCCCGCCCCTCCTCCGTCAATACAATGTGCTTTGATCTCTCTGTGTTTCGCAGTCCTCTGTTAGAGTGTCATGGTGTGTTTCACTGTGAGCTCTCTCTCTCTCTCTCTCTCTAATTCAGGAGCAGAACGGATGTAGTTGAGGGAGAGAGGGAGCGAAGAAGGGAGGGGAAAGTCGTTTTGCACAATAAGCTGAGACAGGAAGTTATTCAGAGTGAAACACAAAACACCCAGAATAAAACCACATTCACTTTAGGGAAAGATTCACTTTCTATATTGTGTGTGTGTGTGTCCTTGTGTGTCTGTTAGTGTGTGTGTCCCTGTGTGTGTGGGGGTGGGGGGGGGCTGTGTGTGTGTGTGTAGTGTCAACACAACAGTGGATATCACGCCAGCTAACAAGTTGATTTATGATAAATGGTCTTTATGAACACACACACAACCAAACACACCCCCACAACCAAACACACCCCCACAACCACACCCCCACAACCAAACACACACACCCCCACAACCAAACACACCCCCACAACCAAACACACACACACCCAGAACCAAACACACCCCCACAACCAAACACACCCAAACACACACTCCACCAAACACACACTCCACCAAACACACACCCACAACCACACACCCCCACAACCACACACACTCACAACCAAACACACCCCCACACCCCCACAACCAAACACACCCCCACAACCAAACACACCTAGTGGCCCCTCTACTGGTCAGTCTGGCTGTAACTATACGTGAATAATAAATTAGCAACAGACACTAATAAACTCTTCCACCATACTGACATGAGATGTGTAGACTGATGTATTGGTGTCTGTTTGCAAATGTTTTTCTATTGAAAACAAGTTGTAAAATACTTCAGGCGCCTACGACTAAAATACTGACAGTTAAACTAAATATTTCCCCTACACACACGCATGCCACGGTTGCCAGGCGAGGTGGTTACCATGCGAGCAGGTTGCCAGGCGAGGTGGTTACCATGCGAGCAGGTTGCCAGGCGAGGTGGTTACCATGCGAGCAGGTTGCCAGGCGAGGTGGTTACCATGCGAGCAGGTTGCCAGGCGAGGTGGTTACCATGCGAGCAGGTTGCCAGGCGAGGTGGTTACCATGCGAGCAGGTTGCCAGGCGAGGTGGTTACCATGCGAGCAGGTTGCCAGGCGAGGTGGTTACCATGCGAGCAGGTTGCCAGGCGAGGTGGTTACCATGCGAGCAGGTTGCCAGGCGAGGTGGTTACCATGCGAGCAGGTTGCCAGGCGAGGTGGTTACCATGCGAGCAGGTTGCCAGGCGAGGTGGTTACCATGCGAGCAGGTTGCCAGGCGAGGTGGTGTGAAACACGAGGAAGATAACCTGAGATCTGCCTAATAATTTTTCTGTAAAACTTGTTTGTCTTGCTTTATTAAAACACAGATTGTAGACTTGTTTATCTGGTTCACTAATAGGACTAAAATAGTCCTACAATGGTGTTTAAAATACAGCTATGACCACACACATTTAGGTGTTTCAGACAAATTCAGCTAAATTCTCATTCACCTCTTACATTGCACACAATAATGTGACTTATTGTGGATAGTCTGATTTAAAATATAATCATTTGTTTAAAACGTTTAAAATACTTTGCAAGAACAACAATTTAATCCTAATAATCCTGTTTACATGGACACATCTGAAATCAGGCTGCCTGATGGGAATTATGATAAACGCAGAAAATCACCAATCAAAATAAAACGCTCTACCACACTTGACCACGTTATTTTTGGGAAGAACATTTTATCCTGAGTTCGGACAGATAAAGTTTGTATGTGAAAACTATTTGAAACTAAGATACTTTCAGTTGTTCCCGAACTCACTTCACTTTGCACAAAAGAGAGAGTCTTGAACTGCTGCTGTTAGCACATGTACAGATCAAATACACAGCGCTGGAACTCAGACGCTCTTATCTCCAACAATTACAGGAGACATGAGGGTTAAGTGCCTTGCTCAAGGCACATGTACAGATCAAATACACAGCGCTGGAACTCTGCTTGAAAAAAGGTGTTTACACGTCCTAATCATTTGAAAGATTGCTCAGAAAACCAGGTGTTTTAATCAGCGGTATGCTTACTTTGATTTTGAATTTACGCCGATTAAGATAAACAGAGTAAGGTGTTTACAGGACTGATGTATAATCTGCCTTCTGCCATATGGTCAGGTTAATAAGGAGTTATTGCTATGCATGCCGACGTTTGACTCGAGGCCTATACTCCCTCTAGTCCTATACTCCGTCTTTCAAATTCCCATGTCAACTGAGCAGAGACAGAGAACGTAAAAGTGGGAAAGAAAATGGGGGTTGGTCAATACCAGCAGTGATAATTTGCTGCATTCAAAACAACTGGGAAGTCTGAAAAACTCGAGGTCGAATCATGAGGTCAGTGATCTTCAGGTAGGAAAGTCAGAGCTCTAAGAAGTGACCCGAGTTGGATGACCATTTTCCCCCCTCGAGATCCTGGCCGTTTTGAATTCACTTGAAGTTGGAAGTCTGAGATTTCCCAAGTTCCCAGTTGTTTTGAACGTGGATGTTTTTTAATTTTTTTTATAAAAAAATAAAAAAACCTGAGCTGAGGAAAAACTTGCTTGACAAGAATTCAAAACAGAGAACAGAGCTAGGCCTATCTATACCTGCACATGGGTGTTACGTCCCAAAATGCACCCTACTTCCTATATAGTGCACTACTTTTGAACAGAACCCATAGGGATACGTCAAAAGGTATCATTTGGGACAGGACCTGTATGTTGACATGTAGCCTAGCCTAGCGTTTCCCCAACTCATTGCAGTAGCCCCTCCCCCTTTCTGTTTTAAGGTATCATTTGGGACAGGACCTGTATGTTGACATGTAGCCTAGCCTAGCGTTTCCCCAACTCATTGTAGGAGCCCGTCCCCCTTCTGTTTTAAGGTCACATTTGGGACAGGACCTGTATGTTGACATGTAGCCTAGCCTAGCATTTCCCCAACTCATTGTAGGAGCCCCTCCCCCTTCTGTTTTAAGGTATCATTTGGGACAGGACCTGTATGTTGACATGTAGCCTAGCCTAGCGTTTCCCCAACTCATTGCAGTAGCCCCTCCCCCTTCTGTTTTAAGGTCACATTTGGGACAGGACCTGTATGTTGACATGTAGCCTAGCCTAGCGTTTCCCCCAACTCATTGCAGTAGCCCCTCCCCCTTCTGTTTTAAGGTATCATTTGGGACAGGACCTGTATGTTGACATGTAGCCTAGCCTAGCGTTTCCCCAACTCATTGCAGTAGCCCCTCCCCCTTCTGTTTTAAGGTATCTGGGACCAACAGATGCATATGGATATTCCCAGTCATGTGAAATTCATAAATGAACTGATTTCCTCATACGAACCGTAACTCAAGTCAAATCTTAGAAAATTGTTACATGTTGCGTTTACATTTTGGTTCAGTGTAGTTTATGATTTGTTTGTTTCGTAAGGTATATATTAATGTCCATCACCCATTTCGTATGATTTGTTATGTTTCGTAAGGTATATATTAATGTCCATCACCCATTTCGTATGATTTGTTACAAATTACAATTCGTATTATACACGACATCGCAAAAAGTATGTGGACACCCCTTCAAATTAGTGGATTCGTCTATTACACCCGTTGCTGACATGTGTATAAAATCGAGCACACAGCCATGCAATCTCCATAGACAAACATTGGCTTTACTGAAGAGCTCAGTGAGTTTCAACGTGTCACCGTCATAGGATGCCACCTTTCCAACAAGTCAGTTTGTCAAATTTCGGCCCCGCTAGAGCTGCCCCGGTCAACTGTAAGCGCTGCTATTGTGAAGTGGAAATGTCTAGGAGCAACAATGGCTCGGCCGCAAAGTGGTAGACCACACAAGCTCACAGAACGGGACCACTGAGTGCTGAAGCGTGTAACGTGTGGAAATAGTCTGTCCTCGGTTGCAACACTCACTACCGAGATACAAACTGCCTCTGGAAGCAAAGTCAGCACAAGAACTGTTCGTCAGGAACTTCATGAAATGGGATTCCATGGCCGAGCAGCCGCACACAAACCTAAGTTCACCATGCGCAAGGACAAGCTTCGGCTGGAGTGGTGTGAAGCTCGCCGCCATTGGACTCTGGAGTGATGACTCACTCACGCTTCACCATCTAGCAGTCCAACCGATTAATCTGGATTTGGCAGATGCCAGGAGAACGCTACCTGCCCCAATGCATAGTGCCGACTGTAAAGTTTGGTGGAGGAGGAATAATGGCCTGGGGCGGTTTTTCATGGTTCGGGCTCAGTCCCTTAGTTCCAGTTTAGGGAAATCTTAATGCTACAGCATAGAATGACATTCTAGACAATTCTGTGCTTCCAACTTTGTGGCAACAGTTTGGGGAAGGCTCTTTCCTGTTTCAGCATGACAATGCCCCTGTGCACAAAGCAAGGTCTATACAGAAATGGTTTGTTGAGATCGGTGTGAATGAACTTGACTGGCTTGCACAAAGCCCTGACCTCAACCCCATCAAACACCTTTGGGATGAATTGGAACACCGATTGCAAGCCAGTCCTCATTGCCCAACATCAGTGCCCGACCTCACTAATACTCTTGTGGCTTAATGGATGCAAGTCCCCGCAGCAATGTTCCAACATCCTAGTGCAAAGCCTTCCCAGAAGAGTGGAGGCTGTTATAGCAGCAAAGGGGGGGGGGGACCAACTCCATATTAATGCCCATGATTTTGGAATGAGATGTTCGACAAGCAAGTACTTTTGGTCATGTAGTGTATGTTATGAATTTTGCAATGTTATGTTATGAATTCTAGCTAGGTGGTTAATGTTAGCTAGCTCACTGACATTAGCTAGGCTAGGGGTTGTGTTTAAAGTTAGGATTAAGTTTAGGAGTTAAAGTGTTACGGTGTGGGTTAGTTAAGTAACCATTGGTCTTATGTAACCATACAAAATGTAACATATACTAAATGGAGTCTGTTTGATTTACATACAGAATCATACGAAATGCTCTGAGACCAGGTTGAGCCTGTACTACAGCCGCTGGGCTGCTCTGACTGTGGTGTCAAAAGTCAACTTTGTCTCTCACAACCAACATGGCTCTACAAAGTAATGTCCACAATGTACAGATTTGTCAATAAAACATTCACATATAGTTATGCTACTATTATATTTTAAATGAATGGCGCTTGAATGCCACTTGTGGCGGGGGAGAAAATACGAGAAGAATACACACACACGTTTGGATATATAGGTAGGCTACTAACCTCGTCCCATTTGATAAACTTGCTCCCCCGTTTTAGTATGTCGTGAACCGACACAGGTTTGAGCTGTAGAGCGTGGACTCCGGGCTTCGCCCCTGCCATGGCTCCGGGTCAACGCCGTGTGGCAACGCCTAAACTCCGGGTACGGCGACCTGCCCTAGTCACTGCCCCTTGGTCCTCGGGGCTAAGTCCTTTTCCGGGATGAGCTGTGACTTGCAGCTCATGAAGCTGCTCTAGGACTTAGTAAATACGATAATTTGTGTCTTAATAGTCGAGGTTTGAGTATTCATCTATCCTAAAATGATTCTAAAAGTCTCACGTTGAGAAGAGTCGAGTAACTGCGTTCTTGTGCGCAGCCCGTATGTCTCGCTTAATTGCGTTGAATGGCTATAAAGCACCCTATCTTCATTCCATCCGCATATTATTGTCTCCCTCTCTCTCTCTTCCGTTTTCTTTTAAAAGCTGCCCTCAAACTTTCCCTTCTCCACACTCGTCCAGCCGGATTCTTCTCTTTCTTCCTTCATGTTTTAGAGAAAAGGGGGGAGCACGCAGGACAGAGCGAGAAGGAAGGAGAGATTCAGTGAGTAAGAGTGAGGGGGGAAAAGGGTTGTTTTTTTCTCTACTCTCTTCTTTTCAGACAGACAGACGCTGTCATTCCATTTTTAATTTGAGGCGTGTTCTGTGCGTTGGAGACTTTACGCTGAAGCGTGGCAAGAACGTTGGAGTTTTTAACGCGCTCCCACTGCCAGTTTACACAAAGTGATCCGTCCTCATGCATGCTGCCTCCTACAACACCCCATAAAGAATGGCAGCTATGTTGTAGCGTGTTTCCTCGGCAGGCCTGGTCTTGGGCGAGATGCCGCCGTAGGCGAGACCCCATCGATCCCGATCCTCTCCAAAATAGAATAGTAGCCTAAACATTGTCCTGCAGCGACGCACTTTTATGTAATGCCAATCCATGTGGTAGCCTGCCGTTTTTGGAAAACAGGCTGTTGCATTGGCTTGATAGTCCTGATGACCTGACAACAACATAATTTAACAAATGTTATTTTACAGATCAATATACAGCAGTGATCGCAGACATTTTCATATTGGTCCCTGCTGGAATCAATCCCACAACCCTAGCAGTGCAAGTACCATGCACCACACGGTAATGTGAGCTATTTTAGGGAGAGCGAAACTCCCTTTAAAGTATCTGCCCAAAATTATTGAATTATTCCTGTTTATACAAAAAATAAATGAAATATGTCACATTACTTCACCAGAGAACACAAATGGCTGTTAGGTTTTAAATAACAAACAGTGTAGGCCTACTTGAGCAGTGGAAGTGACAATAGACCGAGCTGATTATTGAGTTGCTGCTGTCAGTGAAACGCCTCTAAAATATGAAGAGGATGGGTCTTGAGTTTTAAACTATTTGTAATGTTATGACAAGAAGACAGGGAGGGTCTGTGGTGAAGATATGAACTGTGTCTCTCTCCAGAATGGCTGAGTTGTTTGCCCTCCAATTCTTAGCATGTATTGTTTCGTGTGAGTTGTTTGCCCTCCAATACTTAGCATTTATTGTTTCGTGTGAGTTGTTTGCCCTCCAATACTTAGCATTTATTGTTTCATGTGAGTTGTTTGCCCTCCAATACTTAGCATTTATTGTTTCGTGTGAGTTGTTTGCCCTCCAATACTTAGCATGTATTGTTTCATGTGAGTTGTTTGCCCTCCAATTCTTAGCATTTATTGTTTCATGTGAGTTGTTTGCCCTCCAATTCTTAGCATTTATTGTTTCATGTGAGTTGTTTGCCCTCTTAGCATTTATTGTTTCACTTAGCATTTATTGCATTTTGTTTCATGTGAGCTGTTTGCCCTCCAATACTTAGCATGTATTGTTTCATGTGAGTTGTTTGCCCTCCAATACTTAGCATGTATTGTTTTGTGTGAGTTGTTTGCCCTCCAATACTTAGCATGTATTGTTTCGTGTGAGTTGTTTGCCCTCCAATACTTAGCATGTATTGTTTCGTGTGAGTTGTTTGCCCTCCAATACTTAGCATGTATTGTTTCGTGTGAGTTGTTTGCCCTCCAATACTTAGCATGTATTGTTTCGTGTGAGTTGTTTGCCCTCCAATACTTAGCATGTATTGTTTCAGTGTTTGCCCTCCAATACTTAGCATTTATTGTTTCATGCCCTCCAATACTTAGCATGTATTGTTTCATGTGAGTTGTTTGCCCTCCAATTCTTAGCATTTATTGTTTCGTGTGAGTTGTTTGCCCTCCAGTTGTTTGCCCTCCAATACTTAGCATGTATTGTTTCGTGTGAGTCGTTTGCCCTCCAATACTTAGCATGTATTGTTTCATGTGAGTTGTTTGCCCTCCAATTCTTAGCATTTATTGTTTCATGTGAGTTGTTTGCCCTCCAATTCTTAGCATTTATTGTTTCATGTGAGTTGTTTGCCCTCCAATACTTAGCATTTATTGTTTCATGTGAGCTGTTTGCCCTCCAATACTTAGCATGTATTGTTTCATGTGAGTTGTTTGCCCTCCAATACTTAGCATGTATTGTTTTGTGTGAGTTGTTTGCCCTCCAATACTTAGCATGTATTGTTTCGTGTGAGTTGTTTGCCCTCCAATACTTAGCATGTATTGTTTCGTGTGAGTCGTTTGCCCTCCAATACTTAGCATTTATTGTTTCATGTTTGTCGTGTGAGTCGTTTGCCCTCCAATACTTAGCATGTATTGTTTCGTGTGAGTTGTTTGCCCTTTGATTGTTTATTTGTATCAATTCCCCATTACACATGTCACCAGTAGGGGTCCTAGTAGGGGTCCTTCTGTAGCTCAGTTGGTAGAGCATGGTGCTTGTAACGCCAGGGTAGTGGGTTCGATCCCCGGGACCACCCATACGTAGAATGTATGCACACATGACTGTAAGTTGCTTTGGATAAAAGCGTCTGCTAAATGGCATATATTATTATTATTATATATTAGTACATTTATCATTAATCCCCATCATTTGGTTACATTCATTTCTGTTAATAATGCATCTTTTAATTAAGTCATTTGCTGTTCTCATTCTCAGAGTGGAAATGTTGTTTGCAGAGTTCACAACCTGCTACACTTGTGAGAAACACGTTTTGGTTTATTTAATGCATTGCAGTACTAGCTGTGCCATTAGAGATTCTGGTTGAATTCCAGGCTCTGTCCCAGCCGATCGGGATTCCCATGGGCCCAGTGTCGTCCGGGTTAGTGGAGGGTTTGGCCGGCAGGGATGTTCTTGCCCCATTGCGCACCAGCAACTCCTGTGGTGGGTTTGGCACAATGGATGCTGATGTGGTCGCCAGGTGTTTGGTGTTTCTTCTGACACATTGGTGCAGCTGGCTTCCAGGTTAAGTGGGAAGCATTGTGTCAGGAAGCAGCTTGGCTGGGTTGTGTTTCAGACGATGCACGCAGGAGTTGCAGCAATGGGACAAGACTGTAACTACCAATTGGATACCATGGTGGGACAAGGCTGTAACTACCAATTGGATACCATGGTGGGACAAGACTGTAACTACCAATTGGATACCATGGTGGGACAAGACTGTAACTTCCAATTGGATACCATGGTGGGACAAGGCTGTAACTACCAATTGGATACCATGGTGGGACAAGGCTGTAACTACCAATTGGATACCATGGTGGGACAAGACTGTAACTACCAATTGGATACCATGGTGGGACAAGACTGTAACTACCAATTGGAAACCATGGTGGGACAAGAGTGTAACTACCAATTGGATACCATGGTGGGACAAGACTGTAACTACCAATTAGATACCATGGTGGGACAAGACTGTAACTTCCAATTGGATACCATGGTGGGACAAGACTGTAACTACCAATTGGATACCATGGTGGGACAAGACTGCTTGTGTGTCCAGTCTGAGGCCTATTGTTGCCTTGAGACTTTCTCTGAATTCCACATTTCTTTAGCCACCAATGGCTCCCGGTATATGACAGAGTACTATGGACTTTCTGAAAATGTACTTGAAAGTGGCTCTCCAGTCTCCTTGTCACCTCACATGAACCTGATTTACTTAACAAAATGATGCACATCTCAATAGGTTGTCCAGGTAACTCATGACATCACAAGTGGGGGTGGGGGGGCTTTCCTCCTTTGTTCTCCATTGTTTCTACAGGCAAGGGGAAGGGGGGGTGACATCATGACTTCCCATCAAACCAACTCCTTGAATGCAAAGTTCAAAAATCACTGGAGGACATCTTTAAGGACAATGTTTTTTTGTTATTTTAAAGTTTGTCTTCACACAATAAAATTGTTTTAAAAAAAATGCATGAAGAGGTCTATAAGAAAATAAGCAACAGCAAATATTACATAGATATTAGATATTAATAAAGCACTTCTATATCTTCTAAAATACTTTTTACAACGTAGGAAAAGGAACAGGAAGAGTAGTGCCAAGATGGAGGTGGCTTCCAAACAGCGCCCCCTGTCAGTCATCTAGTGTATATATAAATCATTGGCTCAGAAACCAGCTGGCTATTACATTGAAACATATGAATTGCTTTGCATTGGTTGTTTTTCCATTGAAATCCATGAAGTGCTTATCATTGGTTCTTCAGGTAGCCAAGGAAGGCACCTGAGCCCCAAGTTGTCCCCACAAACCTCAGTGCTTGAGCTGTCCTCCTCCTCTAACTCGTACCATTCCTCAATAACTTCCTTCCCAGTGGGGCTGCACTGACTGCTGCCAGGTTAGAACAGTCCCGTGTGACTCCGTTAGTAGAGCATAATGCTTGTAGTGGCAGGGTTGTGGGTTTGATTCCCACAAGGAACCATTCATTAAAATGGATGTACTAAGTTGCTCTGGATAAGAGCGTAAAATGACAGACAGGGACATTTTTTTTATTGATTTCTTTTGATACAAGTTTAAACGTCATCAATGAGCATCTCTGTCTCTTCACCCTTAAGACATGAGAAAACACGTATCTTCTGTGTTGTAGGGGTGTGTAGGGCTGTTGTAGGTGTGTTGTAGGGGTGTTGTAGGTGTGTGTAGGGGTGTTGTAGGGGTGTGTAGGGGTGTTGTAGAGGTGTTGTAGGTGTGATGAAGGGGTGATGTAGGGGTGTTTTAGGGGTGTTGTAAGTGTTTGTAGGGGTGTGTAGGGCTGTTGTAGGTGTGTTGTAGGGGTGTTTAGGGGTGTTGTAGGGGTGTGTAGCGGTGTTGTAGGGCTGTTGTCGGTGTGTTGTAGGGGTGTGTAGGGGTGTTGTAGGGGTGTTGTAGGTGTGTTGTAGGGGTGTTGTAGAGGTGTTGTAGGTGTGATGAAGGGGTGATGTAGGGGTGTTGTAGGTGTGTTGTAGGGGTGTTGTAGGGGTGTTTTAGGTGTGTTGTAGGGGTGTTGTAGGGGTGTTGTAGAGGTGTTGTAGGGGTGTGAAGGGGTGTTGTAGAGGTGTTGTAGGTGTGTTGTAGGGGTGTTGTAGGTGTGTTGTAGGTGTGTTGTAGGGGTGTTGTAGGGGTGTTGTAGGTGTGTTGGTGTGTTGTAGGGGTGTTGTATGGGTGTTGTAGGGGTGTTGTACATTTACATTTACATTTAAGTCATTTAGCAGACGCTCTTATCCAGAGTTACTTACAAATTGGTGCATTCACCTTATGACATCCAGTAGAACAGTCACTTTACAATAGTGCATCTAAATCTTAAAGGGGGGGGGGTGAGAAGGATTACTTATCCTATCCTAGCTATTCCTTAAAGAGGTGGGGTTCCAGGTGTCTCCGGAAGGTGGTGATTGACTCCGCTGTCCTGGCGTCGTGAGGGAGTTTGTTCCACCATTGGGGGGCCAGAGCAGTGAACAGTTTTGACTGGGCTGAGCGGGAACTGTACTTCCTCAGTGGTAGGGAGGCGAGCAGGCCAGAGGTGGATGAACGCAGTGCCCTTGTTTGGGTGTAGGGCCTGATCAGAGCCTGGAGGTACTGAGGTGCCGTTCCCCTCACAGCTCCGTAGGCAAGCACCATGGTCTTGTAGCGGACGCGAGCTTCAAGTGGAAGCCAGTGGAGAGAGCGGAGGAGCGGGGTGACGTGAGAGAACTTGGGAAGGTTGAACACCAGACGGGCTGCGGCATTCTGGATGAGTTGTAGGGGTTTAATGGCACAGGCAGGTGTGTTGTAGGGGTGTTGTAGGTGTGTTGTAGTGGTGTTGTAGGTGTTGTAGGTGTGTTGTAGGGGTGATGAAGGGGTGACTGGCTGTGACTAAGTGACATCGGACATGAGTCGTCTTCCAGAGACAACAAAGAAACACTTTGTAACAGGTAAGACAATCTTCATACGGAACGGAAATGAACCCCGCGTTCAAATCGTAAGTATACGCGCTAAATGATTCACAGTGTGATGAGGACATTTCTACAACACAGTCCACCTGTCCTATCAGTGAAATTGCTTCCCTTGTCCAGAGTGGGACAGTTCATTTCTAACAGACCTGATAACTTTCTTTGTTGTAACTTTTGAGGTTGGAAACCAACACATTGGTCACAAGCTACTCTGCTCATAGCCCCGTGTGAATGTATGTAGTGGACAGGTGCTGGACCCTCTTGTTTATCTTTGTACTTTCCATTGTGTTAAGTGATAGGTGGTGGGGTGAAATAAAAGATTGTTTTGCAATGTATCGTCTCATTCATTACTTCTTATCATTCAGTATTAAACAATAAATACATGTTTTGTGGGTAAATATGTGAATATTTAAAATAACAAGATAAGAACTACAAGTAATATAGATGGGTTATAGTTCATTAGATAACCCAATGTGTTAAAACCCAACATGACCACCATAAGGTGCTAAACAGTCTAAATTCCCTCTCGCCTAAATATTAAAAATATTGTAGCGACCCGCACAGACAGCTGTGTGTTATGTGTTAGGCTAGGAGGTGGTTGTGTTGTACTGACCAGTACCCGGTGTTCGCGGGGTCCGACCTGTCAATCAACCTGCTATCTGCCAATCACGGGAATGCCTGGAATGTTCTGATGCCGGGCATCCTGGTGGTTGGCGGAGTGGCGTGGAGGGGGGTTGGGCAGGGGGGTGGAGCATTGGAAGTTAAGACCAGGTTCAGCCTTTGTTCGCTCTCTCTTACGTCTGGGTTTCACAAGAGAAGGTCACGATTGGCTTGTGGGTTATCTGTCATCTATTTGGCGTGTGCTACGGCCCAAACAGTAGCCTGTGTAAAGTTGGTGTAATAAACCGTCAATTCGTAAACTCAAGCCTCTGTCTGGACAATTGTTCATTTATGATCTAGTCATGTCATGCAGGTGAAAGAGGACCCAAAAGCGACTTAACAGAAACAGAGTTTATTTAAGTCCAAACAGGGAATAACAAAAATCCTCTAGTCTGTAGAGGGGAATAACTGGAGAAGCGGCCACAGACTGCAGGTCGCTTCGGGTAGGCGCAGGCCGTAGTTGACAGAGACACCTGCTCACACGCAGCATCTGATGAAGGCAAAAAACACGACAGGACAGGGCGATACACAATCACAGCAAAAACACGACAGGACAGGGCGAAACGCAATCACAGCATGGTGAATACTAAACAAGGAACCGACGGGACAGGAACGGAACACAAAGGAATAAATAGGGACTCTAATCAGGGGAAAGGATCGGGAACAGGTGTGGGAAGACTAAATGATGATTAGGGGAATAGGAACAGCTGGGAGCAGGAACGGAACGATAGAGAGAAGAGAGAGCGAGAGAGTGAGAGAGGGAGGGGAGAGAGAGGGATAGAAGGAGGGAAAGAACCAAATAAGACCAGCAGAGGGAAACGAATAGAATGGGGAGCACAGGGACAAGACATGATAATAAATGACAAACATGACAGTACCCCCCACTCACCGAGCGCCTCCTGGCGCACTCGAGGAGGAATCCTGGCGGCAACGGAGGAAATCATCGATGAGTGAACGGTCCAGCACGTCCCGAGACGGAACCCAACTCCTCTCCTCAGGACCGTAACCCTCCCAATCCACTAAGTATTGGTGACCCCGTCCCGAGAACGCATGTCCATGATCTTATGTACCTTGTAAATAGGTGCGCTCTCGACAAGGACGGGAGGGGGAGGGAAGACGAACGGGGGTGCGAAGAAAGGGCTTAACACAGGAGACATGGAAGACAGGATGGACGCGACGAAGATGTCGCGGAAGAAGCAGTCGCACAGCGACAGGATTGACGACCTGGGAGACACGGAACGGACCAATGAACCGCGGAGTCAACTTACGAGAAGCTGTCGTAAGAGGAAGGTTGCGAGTGGAAAGCCACACTCTCTGGCCGCAACAATACCTTGGACTCTTAATCCTGCGTTTATTGGCGGCTCTCACCGTCTGTGCCCTGTAACGGCAAAGTGCAGACCTCACCCTCCTCCAGGTGCGCTCACAACGTTGGACAAACGCTTGAGCGGAGGGAACGCTGGACTCGGCAAGCTGGGATGAGAACAGAGGAGGCTGGTAACCCAGACTACTCTGAAACGGAGATAACCCGGTAGCAGACGAAGGAAGCGAATTGTGAGCGTATTCTGCCCAGGGGAGCTGTTCTGCCCAAGACGCAGGGTTTCTGAAAGAAAGGCTGCGTAGTATGCGACCAATCGTCTGATTGGCCCTCTCTGCTTGACCGTTAGACTGGGGATGAAACCCGGAAGAGAGACTGACGGACGCACCAATCAAACGACAGAACTCCCTCCAAAACTGTGACGTGAATTGCGGGCCTCTGTCTGAAACGGCGTCTAACGGGAGGCCATGAATTCTGAATACATTCTCAATAATGATTTGTGCCGTCTCCTTAGCGGAAGGAAGTTTAGCGAGGGGAATGAAATGTGCCGCCTTAGAGAACCTATCGACAACCGTCAGAATCACAGTCTTCCCCGCAGACAAAGGCAGACCGGTAATGAAGTCTAAGGCAATGTGAGACCATGGTCGAGAAGGAATGGGGAGCGGTCTGAGACGACCGGCAGGAGGAGAGTTACCCGACTTAGTCTGCGCGCAGTCCGAACAAGCAGCCACGAAACGGCGCGTGTCACGCTCCTGAGTCGGCCACCAAAAGCGCTGGCGAATAGACGCAAGAGTGCCTCGAACACCGGGATGACCAGCTAACTTGGCAGAGTGAGCCCACTGAAGAACAGCCAGACGAGTGGAAACAGGAACGAAAGGAGGTTACTAGGACAAGCGCGGCGACGCAGTGTGCGTGAGTGCTTGCTTAACCTGTCTTTCAATTCCCCAGACTGTTAACCCGACAACACGCCCATAAGGAAGAATCCCCTCGGGATCAGTAGAAGCCACAGAAGAACTAAACAGACGGGATAAGGCATCAGGCTTGGTGTTCTTGCTACCCGGACGGTAAGAAATCACAAACTCGAAACGAGCGAAAAACAACGCCCAACGAGCTTGACGGGCATTAAGTCGTTTGGCAGAACGGATGTACTCAAGGTTCTTATGGTCTGTCCAAACGACAAAAGGAACGGTCGCCCCCTCCAACCACTGTCGCCATTCGCCTAGGGCTAAGCGGATGGCGAGCAGTTCACGGTTACCCACATCATAGTTGCGCTCAGATGGCGACAGGCGATGAGAAAAATAAGCGCAAGGATGAACCTTATCGTCAGACTGGAAGCGCTGGGATAGAATGGCTCCCACGCCTACCTCTGAAGCGTCAACCTCGACAATGAATTGTCTAGTGACGTCAGGAGTAACGAGGATAGGAGCGGACGTAAAACGTTCTTTTAGAAGATCAAAAGCTCCCTGGGCGGAACCGGACCACTTAAAACACGTCTTGACTGCCGTCTCCTTAGCGGAATCCATCTGAATGCCTTCAGCGGAAATAACGGAACCGAGAAAAGTAACGGAGGAGACATGAAAAGAGCACTTCTCAGCCTTTACGTAGAGACAATTCTCTAAAAGGCGCTGTAGAACACGTCGAACGTGCTGAACATGAATCTCGAGTGACGGAGAAAAAATCAGGATATCGTCAAGATAGACAAAAACAAAAATGTTCAGCATGTCTCTCAGAACATCATTAACTAATGCCTGAAAAACAGCTGGCGCATTGGCGAGACCGAACGGCAGAACCCGGTACTCAAAATGCCCTAACGGAGTGTTAAACGCCGTTTTCCACTCGTCCCCCTCTCTGATGCGCACGAGATGGTAAGCGTTACGAAGGTCCAACTTAGTAAAGCACCTGGCTCCCTGCAGAATCTCGAAGGCTGATGACATAAGGGGAAGCGGATAACGATTCTTAACCGTTATGTCATTCAGCCCTCGATAATCCACGCAGGGGCGCAGAGTACCGTCCTTCTTCTTAACAAAAAGAACCCCGCCCCGGCCGGAGAAGAAGAAGGCACTATGGTACCGGCGTCAAGAGACACAGACAAATAATCCTCGAGAGCCTTACGTTCGGGAGCCGACAGAGAGTATAGTCTACCTCGAGGAGGAGTGGTCCCCGGAAGGAGATCAATACTACAATCATACGACCGGTGAGGAGGAAGGGAGTTGGCTCGGGACCGACTGAAGACCGTGCGCAGATCATGATATTCCTCCGGCACTCCTGTCAAATCGCCAGGTTCCTCCTGAGAAGTAGGGACAGAAGAAACGGGAGGGATGGCAGACATTAAACACTTCACATGACAAGAAACGTTCCAGGATAGGATAGAATTACTAGACCAATTAATAGAAGGATTATGACATACTAGCCAGGGATGACCCAAAACAACAGGTGTAAACGGTGAACGGAAAATCAAAAGAAATAGTCTCACTGTGGTTACCAGATACTGTGAGGGTTAAAGGTAGTGTCTCAAATCTGATACTGGGAAGATGACTACCATCTAAGGCGAACATGGGCGTAGGCTTCTCTAACTCTCTGAAAGGAATGTCATGTTTCCGAACCCATGCTTCGTCCATGAAACAACCCTCAGCCCCAGAGTCTATCAAGGCACTACATGTAGCACCCGAACCGGTCCAGCGTAGGTGGACCGACAAAGTAGTACAGGACTTTGATGGAGAGACTTGAGTAGTTGCGCTCACCTGTAGCCCTCCGCTTACAGATGAGCTCTGGCTTTACTGGACATGAATTAACAAAATGTCCAGCAACTCCGCAATAGAGGCACAGGCGGTTGGTGATCCTCCGTTCCCTCTCCTTATTCGAGATGCGAATCCCTCCCAGCTGCATGGGCTCAGTCTCAAAGCCAGAGGAGGGAGATGGTTGCGATGCGGAGCAGGGAAACACCGTTGATGCGAGCTCTCTTCCACGAGCCCGGTGACGAAGATCTACCCGTCGTTCTATGCGGATGGCGAGAGCAATCAAAGAGTCCACATCTGAAGGAACCTCCCGGGAGAGAATCTCATCCTTAACCACTGCGTGGAGTCCCTCCAGAAAACGAGCGAGCAGCGCCGGCTCGTTCCACTCACTAGAGGCAGCAAGAGTGCGAAACTCAATAGAATAATCCGTTATGGACCGTTCACCTTGGCATAAGGAAGCCAGGGCCCTAGAAGCCTCCCCACCAAAAACTGAACGGTCAAAAACCCGAATCATCTCCTCTTTAAAGTTCTGGAACTTGTTAGAGCAATCAGCCCTTGCCTCCCAGATAGCTGTGCCCCATTCTCGAGCCCGGCCAGTAAGGAGTGAAATGACGTAAGCAACCCGAGCTCTCTCTCTAGAGTATGTGTTGGGTTGGAGAGAGAACACAATCTCACACTGCGTGAGAAAGGAGCGGCACTCAGTGGGCTGCCCGGAGTAGCAAGGTGGGTTATTAACCCTAGGTTCTGGAGGCTCGGCAGGCCAGGAAGTAACAGGTGGCACGAGACGTAGACTCTGGAACTGTCCAGAGAGGTCGGAAACCTGAGCGGCCAGGTTTTCCACGGCATGGCGAGCAGCAGACAATTCCTGCTCGTGTCTGCCGAGCATGGCTCCTTGGATCTCGACGGCAGTGTAACGAGCGTCTGAAGTCGCTGGGTCCATTCCTTGGTCGGTTCCTTCTGTCATGCAGGTGAAAGAGGACCCAAAAGCGACTTAACAGAAACAGAGTTTATTTAAGTCCAAACAGGGAATAACAAAAATCCTCTAGTCTGTAGAGGGGAATAACTGGAGAAGCGGCCACAGACTGCAGGTCGCCGGGTAGGCGCAGGCCGTAGTTGACAGAGACACCTGCTCACACGCAGCATCTGATGAAGGCAAAAAACACGACAGGACAGGGCGATACACAATCACAGCAAAAACACGACAGGACAGGGCGAAACGCAATCACAGCATGGTGAATACTAAACAAGGAACCGACGGGACAGGAACGGAACACAAAGGAATAAATAGGGACTCTAATCAGGGGAAAGGATCGGGAACAGGTGTGGGAAGACTAAATGATGATTAGGGGAATAGGAACAGCTGGGAGCAGGAACGGAACGATAGAGAGAAGAGAGAGCGAGAGAGTGAGAGAGGGAGGGGGAGAGAGAGGGATAGAAGGAGGGAAAGAACCAAATAAGACCAGCAGAGGGAAACGAATAGAATGGGGAGCACAGGGACAAGACATGATAATAAATGACAAACATGACAAGTCAGGTCATTACAATACATAAAAAAAAAAAAAACTTCCCCCTCTCTCTCCTACCGGCAACAGAGTGCACCAGCCCGCTGACACACACACACACACACACACACACACACACACACACACACACACACACACACACACACACACACACACACACACACACACACACACACACACACACACACACACACACACACACACACACACACCTTCCCATCCTCCAGACATGTGTGTTGGAAGGCCACATTAAAGAGTGGACACCTGTGGTGGCAATAATCTTATTCACTCTCTCCTCTCCCCCACTCTCTCCTCTCACCCACTCTCTCCTCTCCCCCACTCTCTCCTCTCCCCCACTCTCTCCTCTCCCCCACTCTCCTCTCTCCCCCACTCTCTCCTCTCCCCCACTCTCTCCTCTCCCCCACTCTCTCCTCTCCCCCACTCTCTCCTCTCCCCCACTCTCCTCTCTCCCCCCACTCTCTCCTCTCCCCCACTCTCTCCTCTCCCCCCACTCTCTCCTCTCCCCCACTCTCTCCTCTCCCCCACTCTCTCTCTCTCCCCCACTCTCTCCTCTCCCCCCACTCTCTCCTCTCCCCTCTCTCCTCTCACCCACTCTCTCCTCTCCCCCACTCTCTCCTCTCCCCCCACTCTCTCCTCTCCCCCACTCTCTCCTCTCCCCCCCACTCTCTCCTCTCCCCCACTCTCTCCTCTCCCCCACTCTCTCCTCTCCCCCACTCTCTCCTCTCCCCCCACTCTCTCCTCTCCCCCTCTCTCTCCTCTCCCCCACTCTCTCCTCTCCCCCCTTGCTCTCTCCCCCACTCTCTCCTCTCCCCCACTCTCTCCTCTCCCCCACTCTCTCCCCCCCTCCCTCCTCTCCCCCCCACTCTCTCCTCTCCCCCACTCTCTCCTCTCCCCCACTCTCTCCTCTCCCCCACTCTCTCCTCTCCCCCCCTCTCTCCTCTCCCCCCACTCTCTCCTCTCCCCCACTCTCTCCTCTCCCCCACTCTCTCCTCTCCCTTGCTCTCTCCCCCACTCTCTCCTCTCCCCCACTCTCTCCTCTCCCCCACTCTCTCCTCTCTCCCCCCCCACTCTCTCCTCTCTCCCCCACTCTCTCCTCTCCCTTGCTCTCTCCCCCACTCTCTCCTCTCCCCCACTCTCTCCTCTCCCCCCACTCTCTCCTCTCTCCCCCCCCTTCTCTCCTCTCCCCCACTCTCTCCTCTCTCCCCCACTCTCTCCTCTCCCCCACTCTCTCCTCTCCCCCACTCTCTCCTCTCTCCCCCACTCTCTCCTCTCTCCCCCACTCTCTCCTCTCTCCCCCACTCTCTCCTCTCTCCCCCACTCTCTCCTCTCTCCCCCACTCTCTCCTCTCTCCCACTCTCTCCTCTCTCCCCCACTCTCTCCTCTCCCTTGCTCTCTCCCCCACTCTCTCCTCTCTCCCCCACTCTCTCCTCTCCCTTGCTCTCTCCCCCCACTCTCTCCTCTCTCCCCACTCTCTCCTCTCTCCCCCTCTCTCTCCTCTCTCCCACTCTCTCCTCTCCCCCACTCTCTCCTCTCCCCCCCACTCTCTCCTCTCTCCCCCCTCTCTCCTCTCCCTTGCTCTCTCCCCCACTCTCTCCTCTCCCCCACTCTCTCCTCTCTCCCCACTCTCTCCTCTCCCCCACTCTCTCCTCTCCCCCACTCTCTCCTCTCCCCCACTCTCTCCTCTCTCCCCCACTCTCTCCTCTCTCCCCCACTCTCTCCTCTCTCCCCCACTCTCTCCTCTCTCCCACTCTCTCCTCTCTCCCACTCTCTCCTCTCTCCCCCACTCTCTCCTCTCCCTTGCTCTCTCCCCCACTCTCTCCTCTCTCCCCCACTCTCTCCTCTCCCTTGCTCTCTCCCCCACTCTCTCCTCTCTCCCACTCTCTCCTCTCTCCCCCCCACTCTCTCCTCTCTCCCCCACTCTCTCCTCTCCCCCACTCTCTCCTCTCCCCCACTCTCTCCTCTCTCCCACTCTCTCCTCTCCCTTGCTCTCTCCCCCACTCTCTCCTCTCCCCCACTCTCTCCTCTCTCCCCCACTCTCTCCTCTCCCCCACTCTCTCCTCTCCCCCACTCTCTCCTCTCTCCCCCACTCTCTCCTCTCCCCCACTCTCTCCTCTCCCTTGCTCTCTCCCCCACTCTCTCCTCTCTCCCACTCTCTCCTCTCCCCCACTCTCTCCTCTCCCCCACTCTCTCCTCTCCCTTGCTCTCTCCCCCACTCTCTCCTCTCCCCCACTCTCTCCTCTCCCCCCACTCTCTCCTCTCCCCCACTCTCTCCTCTCCCCCACTCTCTCCTCCCTTGCTCTCTCCCCCACTCTCTCCTCTCCCTTGCTCTCTCCCCCACTCTCTCCTCTCCCCCACTCTCTCCTCTCCCCCACTCTCTCCTCTCCCCCACTCTCTCCTCTCTCCCCTCTCTCCTCTCTCCCCCACTCTCTCCCTCTCCCCCACTCTCTCCTCTCCCCCCCTCTCTCTCCTCTCCCCCACTCTCTCCTCTCCCCCCACTCTCTCCTCTCCCCCACTCTCTCTCCCCACTCTCTCCTCTCCCCCACTCTCTCCTCTCCCCCACTCTCCTCTCTCCCCCACTCTCTCCTCTCCCCCGCTCTCTCCTCTCCCCCACTCTCTCCTCTCCCCCACTCTCTCCTCTCCCCCACTCTCTCCTCTCCCCCACTCTCTCCTCTCCCCCACTCTCTCCTCTCTCCCACTCTCTCCTCTCTCCCACTCTCTCCTCTCTCCCCCACTCTCTCCTCTCCCCCACTCTCTCCTCTCCCCCACTCTCTCCTCTCTCCCACTCTCTCCTCTCTCCCCCCACTCTCTCCTCTCCCTTGCTCTCTCCCCCACTCTCTCCCCACTCTCCCTTGCTCTCTCCCCCACTCTCTCCTCTCCCCCACTCTCTCCTCTCTCCCCACTCTCTCCTCTCCCCCACTCTCTCCTCTCCCCCACTCTCTCCTCTCCCCCACTCTCTCCTCTCCCCCCACTCTCTCCTCTCCCCCACTCTCTCCTCTCCCCCACTCTCTCCTCTCCCCCCACTCTCCTCTCTCTCCCCCACTCTCTCCTCTCTCCCACTCTCTCCTCTCTCCCACTCTCTCCTCTCCCCCACTCTCTCCTCTCCCCCACTCTCTCCTCTCCCCCACTCTCTCCTCTCTCCCCACTCTCTCCTCTCTCCCCCACTCTCTCCTCTCCCTTGCTCTCTCCCCCACTCTCTCCTCTCCCCCACTCTCTCCTCTCCCCCACTCTCTCCTCTCTCCCCACTCTCTCCTCTCTCCCCCACTCTCTCCTCTCCCTCTCCCCCACTCTCTCCTCTCACCCACTCTCTCCTCTCCCCCACTCTCCTCTCTCCCCCACTCTCTCCTCTCCCTCTCCCCCACTCTCTCCTCTCCCCCACTCTCTCCTCTCCCTTGCTCTCTCCCCCACTCTCCTCTCTCCCCCACTCTCTCCTCTCTCCCCCACTCTCTCCTCTCCCCCACTCTCTCCTCTCCCCCACTCTCTCCTCTCCCCACTCTCTCCTCTCCCTTGCTCTCTCCCCCACTCTCTCCTCTCCCCCCACTCTCTCCTCTCCCTTGCTCTCTCCCCCACTCTCTCCTCTCTCCCACTCTCTCCTCTCTCCCCCACTCTCTCCCTCTCCCTTGCTCTCTCCCCCCACTCTCTCCTCTCCCCCACTCTCTCCTCTCCCCCACTCTCTCCTCTCCCCCCACTCTCTCCTCTCCCCCACTCTCTCCTCTCCCCCACTCTCTCCTCTCTCCCACTCTCTCCTCTCCCTCTCCCCCACTCTCTCCTCTCACCCACTCTCTCCTCTCCCCCACTCTCTCCTCTCCCCACTCTCTCCTCTCTCCCCCACTCTCTCCTCTCCCTCTCCCCCACTCTCTCCTCTCCCCCACTCTCTCCTCTCCCCCACTCTCTCCTCTCCCCCACTCTCTCCTCTCCCCCACTCTCTCCTCTCCCTTGCTCTCTCCCCCACTCTCTCCTCTCTCCCACTCTCTCCTCTCTCCCCCTCTCTCCTCTCTCCCCCACTCTCTCCTCTCTCCCACTCTCTCCTCTCTCCCCCACTCTCTCCTCTCCCCCCCCACTCTCTCCTCTCTCCCCACTCTCTCCTCTCTCCCCCACTCTCTCCTCTCCCTCTCCCCCCCACTCTCTCCTCTCACCCACTCTCTCCTCTCTCCCCTCTCTCTCCCCCCCACTCTCTCCTCTCACCCTCTCTCCTCTCCCCCACTCTCTCCTCTCCCTTGCTCTCTCCTCTCCCCCACTCTCTCCTCTCCCCCACTCTCTCCTCTCCCCCACTCTCTCCTCTCCCTTGCTCTCTCCCCCACTCTCTCCTCTCCCCCACTCTCTCCTCTCCCTTGCTCTCTCCCCCACTCTCTCCTCTCTCCCACTCTCTCCTCTCTCTCCCTCTCTCCTCTCTCCCCCACTCTCTCCTCTCTCCCCCACTCTCTCCTCTCCCCCACTCTCCTCTCTCCCCCACTCTCTCCTCTCCCCCACTCTCTCCTCTCCCCCACTCTCTCCTCTCCCCCACTCTCTCCTCTCCCCTTGCTCTCTCTCCCACTCTCTCCTCTCCCCCACTCTCTCCTCTCCTCCTCTCTCCCCCACTCTCTCCTCTCCCCCACTCTCTCCTCTCCCCCACTCTCTCCTCTCCCCCCCCCACTCTCTCCTCTCCCCCCACTCTCTCCTCTCCCCCCCACTCTCTCCTCTCCCCCCACTCTCTCCTCTCCCCCACTCTCTCCTCTCCCCCACTCTCTCTCTCCCCCACTCCCCCACTCTCTCCTCTCCCCCCCCCACTCTCTCCTCTCCCCCACTCTCTCCTCTCCCCCCACTCTCTCCCTCTCCCCCACTCTCTCCTCTCCCCCACTCTCTCCTCTCCCCCACTCTCTCTCTCCCCCACTCTCTCTCCTCTCCCTTGCTCTCTCCCCTCCCCCACTCTCTCCTCTCTCCCACTCTCTCCTCTCTCCCCCACTCTCTCCTCTCTCCCCCACTCTCTCCTCTCCCCCATTCTCTCTCCTCTCTCTCTCTCTCCTCTCTCCCCCACTCTCTCCTCTCCCCCACTCTCCTCTCTCCCCCACTCTCTCCTCTCCCCCACTCTCTCCTCTCCCCCACTCTCTCCTCTCCCCCACTCTCTCCTCTCCCTTGCTCTCTCCTCTCCCCACTCTCTCTCTCCCCCACTCCCCCACTCTCTCCTCTCCTCCCCTCTCCCCCCACTCCCCCACTCTCTCCTCTCCCCCACTCTCTCCTCTCCCCCACTCTCCTCTCTCCCCCACTCTCTCCTCTCCCCCACTCTCTCCTCTCCCCCACTCTCTCCTCTCCCCCACTCTCTCCTCTCCCTCCTCTCTCCTCTCCCCCACTCTCTCCTCTCCCTCTCCCTTGCTCTCTCCCCCACTCTCTCCTCTCCCCCACTCTCTCCGCTCCCCCACTCTCTCCTCTCTCCCCCACTCTCTCCTCTCCCTTGCTCTCTCCCCCACTCTCTCCTCTCCCCCACTCCCCCACTCTCTCCGCTCCCTCTCCCGCTCTCTCTCTCCCTGTAGAGCCTGGCATTAACTGATAAGTGTCAGTTCCCCTCTAATCACTTTCCCTACTTCAGCCTCTACAACATGGCTGTGTTCCAAATGGCTCTCTATCTCCTATATATATATATAGTGCACTACAGAGTCCTATAGGCCCTGGTCAGAAGTAGTGTACTACAGAGTCCTATAGGCCCTGGTCAGAAGTAGTGCACTACAGAGTCCTATAGGCCCTGGTCAGAAGTAGTGCACTACAGAGTCCTATAGGCCCTGGTCAGAAGTAGTGCACTACAGAGTCCTATAGGCCCTGGTCAGAAGTAGTGCACTACAGAGTCCTATAGGCCCTGGTCAGAAGTAGTGCACTACAGAGTCCTATAGGCCCTGGTCAGAAGTAGTGCACTACAGAGTCCTATAGGCCCTGGTCAGAAGTAGTGCACTACAGAGTCCTATAGGCCCTGGATTCCATTTGGGACTCACAGCAGGTGGTCTGTTCCCAAAAGGAAATATACATTAAATTATCAGAGAAACATATTAATAGTCTTATTATTCTTATATACTATTATATACTTATTCTTCATACTAACCTTTTGTTTCTGCCAACTATCAATATATTGTGATAAAAATACACAGTGACAAAAACAGCTGTGCCCTGTGGCCATGTTCCCTTTTGGCCTGATTAGTGTCTGAAGGTCAGAGAGAGACTGACAGAGAGGATGAGGGGGGATAGAGAGGGTGGGAGGGAGAGAGGGTGAGAGAGACTGACAGAGGATGAGGGGGGATAGAGAGGGTGGGAGGGAGAGAGGGTGAGAGAGACTGACAGAGAGGATGAGGGGGGATAGAGAGGGTGGGAGGAGAGAGGGTGAGAGAGACTGACAGAGAGGATGAGGGGGGATAGAGATGGGGGAGGAAGAGAGGGTGGGAGGGAAAGAGAGTGAGAGAGACTGACAGAGAGGATGAGGGGGGATAGAGATGGGGGAGGGAGAGAGGGTGAGAGAGACTGACAGAGAGGATGAGGGGGGATAGAGATGGGGGAGGAAGAGAGGGTGGGAGGGAGAGAGGGAGAGAGTGTGACCTGGAGAGGAGGGAAAAGAGAGCAGAGAGAGAAAAGAGGGGAGAGGGAGAGAGAAGAGAGAGAGAAAAGAGAGAAAAAAGAGGGGAGAGAAGAGAGAGAGAAAAGAGAGAGAGAGAAAAGAGAAGAGAGAAAAGAGGGGAGAGAGAGAGAAGAGAGGAGAGAGAGAAAAGAGGGGAGAGAGAGAAAAGAGAGCGAGAGAAAAGAGGGGAGAGAGAGAAGAGAGAGAGAGAAAAGAGGGGAGGGAGAGAAAAGAGGGGAGAGAGAGAAAAGAGAGCGAGAGAAAAGAGGGGAGAGAGAGAGAAAAGGGGGGAGGGAGAGAAGAGGGGAGAGAGAGAAAAGAGGGGACAGAGAGAAAAGAGGGGAAAGAGAGAGAGAGAAAAGGGGAGAGAGAGAAGAGGGGAGAGAGAGAAAAGAGAGAGAGAGAGAAAAGAGTGAGAGAGAAAAGAGGGGAGAGAGAGAGAAAAGAGGGGAGAGAGAGAGAAGAGGGGAGAGAGAGAGAAAAGAGGGGAGAGAGAGAAGAGAGAGAGAGAGAGAAAAGAGGGGAGGGAGAGAAGAGGGGAGAGAGAGAAAAGAGGGGAGAGAGAGAAAAGAGGGGAAAGAGAGAGAGAGAAAAGGGGAGAGAGAGAAGAGGGGAGAGAGAGAAAAGAGAGAGAGAGAGAAAAGAGTGAGAGAGAAAAGAGGGGAGAGAGAGAGAAAAGAGGGGAGAGAGAGAGAAGAGGGAGAGAGAGAAAAGAGAGAGAGAGAGAGAAAAAGAGGGAGAGAGAGAAAAAAGAGAGAGAGAGAGAGAAAAGAGGAGAGAGAGAGAGAGAGAGAGAAAAGAGGGGAGAGAGAAAAGGGGGAGGGAGAGAAAAGAGGGGAGAGAGAGAAAAGAGGGGAAAGAGAGAGAGAGAAAAGGGAGAGAGAGAAGAGGGAGAGAGAGAAAAGAGAGAGAGAGAGAAAAGAGTGAGAGAGAAAAGAGGGGAGAGAGAGAGAAAAGAGGGGAGAGAGAGAAGAGGGGAGAGAGAGAAAAGAGAGAGAGAGAGAGAAAAGAGGGGAGAGAGAGAGAAAAGAGAGAGAGAGAGAGAAAAGAGGGGAGAGAGAGAGAAAAGAGAAGAGAGAGAGAGAAAAGAGGGGAGAGAGAGAGAAAAGAGAAGAGAGAGAGAGAAAAAGAGGGGAGAGAGAGAGAAAAGAGGGGAGAGAGAGAAGAGAGAGAGAGAGAGAAAAGAGGGGAGAGAGAGAGAAAAGAGGGGAGAGAGAGAGAAAAGAGGGGAGAGAGAGAAGAGATTAAAGGATGCATCATTTGAAAGTCGTTAAATTAGGTTATGAAGAGAGAGGAAGATGAAGATGAGGACAAACATGGAAAGAAGAGGGGGGATGTATGAGGTAATTATGAAAGCCCTCCTTCCCACTTTCTCTCCCCTCCATCCCTCCCTCTCCCATCTTTCACCCTCTCCCTCCCGTCTTTCATTCTCTCTCCCGTCTTTCACTCACTCCCTCCCTCTCTCTCTCTCTCTCCCATCTTTCACTCTCTCCCTCCCTCTCTCTCTCTCTCCCGTCTTTCACTCTCTCTCTCCCGTCTTTCACTCTCCCTCACTCTCTCCCTCCCTCTCTCCCGTCTTTCACTCTCTCTCTCCCGTCTTTCACTCTCTCCCTCCCTCCCTCTCTCTCTCCCGTCTTTCACTCTCTCCCTCCCTCTCTCTCTCTCTCTCTCCCCCGTCTTTCACTCTCTCTCACCCTCCCTCCCTCCCTCTCTCTCTCTCGTCTTTCACTCTCTCTCCCTCCCTCTCTCTCTCTCTCCCGTCTTTCACTCTCTCCCTCCCTCCCTCTCTCTCCCGTCTTTCACTCTCTCTCTCCCATCTTTCACTCTCTCCCTCCCTCCCTCTCTCTCTCTCTCCCGTCTTTCACTCTCTCCCTCCCTCCCTCTCTCTCTCCCGTCTTTCACTCTCTCCCTCCCTCTCTCTCTCTCTCTCTCCCGTCTTTCACCCTCCCTCCCTCCCTCTCTCTCTCTCGTCTTTCACTCTCTCTCCCGTCTTTCACTCTCTCCCTCCCTCCCTCTCTCTCTCTCTCCCGTCTTTCACTCTCTCCCCCATCTCTCTCTCTCTCCCGTCTTTCACTCTCTCTCCCCGTCTTTCACTCTCTCCCTCCCTCCCTCCCTCCACTCTCTCCCTCCCTCCCTCCCTCCCTCTCTCTCTCCCCGTCTTTCACTCTCTCCCTCCCTCTCTCTCTCTCCCGTCTTTCACTCTCTCTCCCTCCCTCCCTCCCGTCTTTCACTCTCTCTCCCTCCCTCCCTCTCTCTCTCTCTCTCTCTCTCTCTCGTCTTTCACTCTCTCTCCCTCCCTCCCTCTCTCTCTCCCGTCTTTCACTCTCTCCCTCCCTCCCTCCCTCTCTCTCTCTCTCTCCCCGTCTTTCACTCTCTCTCTCCCATCTTTCACTCTCTCCCTCCCTCCCTCTCTCTCTCTCTTCCGTCTTTCACTCTCTCTCTCCCGTCTTTCACTCTCTCCCTCCCTCCCTCCCTCTCTCTCTCCCGTCTTTCACTCTCTCCCTCCCTCCCTCTCTCTCTCGTCTTTCACTCTCTCCCTCCCTCTCTCTCTCTCCCGTCTTTCACTCTCTCTTTCCCATCTTTCACTCTCTCCCTCCCTCCCTCTCCCATATTTCACTCTCTCCCTCCCTCCCTCTCCCATATTTCACTCTCTCCCTCCCTCTTTCACCGCCCTTGCTCTCATTCTGTCCTTTCACTGATATCCCTCTCATTCTGTCCTTTCACTGATATCCCTCTCATTCCCTCTCTCTTTTCACTGATATCCCTCTCATTCCCTCTCTCTTTTCACTGATATCCCTCTCATTCCCTCTCTCTTTTCACTGATATCCCTCTCATTCCCTCTCTTTTCACTGATATCCCTCTCATTCTGTCCTTTCACTGATATCCCTCTCATTCCCTCTCTCTTTTCACTGATATCCCTCTCATTCCCTCTCTTTTCACTGATATCCCTCTCATTCCCTCTCTTTTCACTGATATCCCTCTCATTCTGTCCTTTCACTGATATCCCTCTCATTCCCTCTCTCTTTTCACTGATATCCCTCTCATTCCCTCTCTTTTCACTGATATCCCTCTCATTCTGTCCTTTCACTGATATCCCTCTCATTCCCTCTCTTTTCACTGATATCCCTCTCATTCCCTCTCTTTTCACTGATATCCCTCTCATTCCCTCTCTTTTCACTGATATCCCTCTCATTCTGTCCTTTCACTGATATCCCTCTCATTCCCTCTCCTTTCATATATATGCCATTTTAGCAGACGCTTTTATCCAAAGCGACTTACAGTCATGTGTGCATACATTCTACGAATGGGTGGTCCCGGGAATCGAACCCACTACCCTGGCGTTACAAGCGCCATGCTCTACCAACTGAGCTACAGAAGGACCTTTCACTGATATCCAAACAGTTCTGACCGCATGCCAAGAACTCACAAAGACACATTGTATCGGAGCACACACACACACACACACACACACACACACACACACACACACACACACACACACACACACACACACACACACACACACACACACACACACACACACACACACCCTCTCTCTTTTTCACTCACACACACAATTAAACTGTGTTAGCGTGAGATTAAATTACAGTGTAAAACGCAGTAGATATGTTGACTTCAAAAGCTCGTCTGTGGCTGAAGAAGCCAAGTTCTGTGTTGACTACTAATATATTACACAGTACAGGACACTTCCTTATGTAGTGGTCCTACACCCCCATCTAGTGGTCGCTTGGTGCTATTACTGCACCGGTACTAAGCTGAGCAATAGTTCAGAACGAGGAAGCAGCTTGAGAGGAGTTTCTATCAGGACCATGTTCACCTTTTAGGTTTCAGCACTTAGATATCAATCTCTACTAAGATAACATACATTATGGAATTGTTTAAAGATTGATTTTAAATTTTAGGAACCCTGTAGAAATAAAAAAATCAATAATATTTGATGAAATAGAATTTGTCCTTTTCTGCTAAACTCATTGAATAACACATTCATAAATGGAAAAAAAGAGACAGTCAAAAAATAAATAATCGGGAACAAGGTTAGGTTGTTAACAAAAGGTTAAAGGTTAACAACTAGGAGATATACAGTGCATTCGGATAGTATTCAGACCCCTTGATTCTCTCCACATTTTGTTTAGGTTACAGCCTTGTTCTAAAATGTATTAAATTGTTTTTTTTTCCCTCATCAATCTACACAAAATACCGCATAATGACAAAGCAAAAACGTTTTTTTTTGTTTAAATGTAAAATAAAAATATCACATCTACATAAGTACTAATATTCAGACCCTCTTACTCAGTACTTTGTTGAAGCACCTTTGGCAGCGATTACAGCCTGGAGTCTTCCTGGGTATGACGCTACAAGCTTGGCACACCTGTATTTGGGGAGTTTATCCCATTCTTCTCTGCAGATCCTCTCAAGCTCTGTCAGGTTGGATGGGGAGTGTTGCTGCACAGCTATTTTCAGGTTCCTTCAGAGATGTTAGATCGGGTTAAAGTCCGGGCTCTGGTTGGGCCACTGAAGGACATTCAGAGACTTGTCCCGAAGCAACTCCTGCGTTGTCTTGGCTGTGTGCTTGTCCTGTTGGAAGGTGAACCTTTTCCCCCTGTTCTCTGGAGCAGGTTCTCATCAAGGATCTCGCTGTACTAGTCTCCCAGTCCCTGCTGCTGAAAAACATCCCCACAGCATAATGCTGCCACCACCATGCTTCACCATAGGGATGGTGCCAGGTTTCCTCCAGACGTGACGCTTGGCATTCAGGCCAAAGAGTTCAATCTTGGTTTTATCAGACCAGGTAATCTTGTTTCTCATGGTCTGAGAGTCTTTAGGTGCCTTTTGACAAACTCCAAGCTGTCTGTCATGTGCCTTTTACTGAGGAGTGGCTTCCGTCTGGCCACTCTACCATAAAGGCCTGATTGGTGGAGTGCTGCAGAGATGGTTGTCCTTCTGGAAGGTTCTCCCATCTCCGCAGAGGAACTCTGGAGCTCTGTCAGAGTGACCATCAGGTTCTTCGACACCTCCCCTGACCAAGGCCCTTCTTCCCTGATTGTTCAGTTTGGCCGGGCGGCCAGCTCTAGGAAGAGTCTTGGTGGTTCCAAACTTCTTCCATTTAATAATAATAGAGGCCACTGTGTTCTTGGGGACCTTCAATGCTGCATAAATGTTTTTGGTACCCTTCCCCAGATCTATGCCTCGACACAATCCTGTCTCTGATCTCTACAGACAATTCCTTCAACCTCGTGGCTTGGTTTTTGCTCTGACATGCAACTGTGGGACCTTATATTCAGCACCAGTCTAAAGTTTGGACACACCTACTCATTCAAGGGTTTCTCTACATTTGTACTATGTTCTACATTGTATAATAATAGTGAAGACCTCAACACTATGAAATAATACAGATGAAATCACTTAGTAAACCAAATAAAAGTGTTAAACAAATCAAAATATAGTTGAGATGAGTTTCTTCAAAGTAGCCACCCTTTGCCTTGATGACAGCTTTGCACACTCTTGGCATTTTCTCAACCAGCTTCACCTGGAATGCTTTTCCAACAGTCTTGAAGGGGTTCCTACATATGCTGAGCACTTGTTGGCTGCTGTGCCTTCACTCTACGCTCCAACTCATCCAAAACCATTTCATTTGGGTTGATTATGTCGCTGCACAGGCCAGGTATGTCGCTATTATTCTACAATGTAGAAAATAGTAAAAATAAAGAAAAACGCTTCAATGAGTAGGTGTGTCCAAACTTTTGACTGGTACTGTAGACGGGTGTGTGCCTTTCCAAATCATGTCCAAACAGTTGAATTTACCACAGGTGGACTCGAATCAAGTAGTAGAAACATCTCAAGGCTGATCAATAGAAACAGGATACACCTGAGCTCAATGTCAAGTCTCATAGCAAAGGGTCTGAATACTTATGTAAATAAGGTATTTATACATTTGCAAAAATGTCTAAACCTATTTTTGCTTTGTCATTATGGGTTATTGTGATGTCATTCTGGGGTATTGTGATGTCATTATGGGGTATTGTGATGTCATTATGGAGTATTGTGATGTCATTATGGGGTATTGTGTGAGGAAATACATGTATTTAAATCCATTTTAGAATAAGACTGTAACGTAACACAATGTGGAGAAGGTCGAGGGTCTGAAAACGTATGTGTGTGTGTGTATGTACAGTACCAGTCAAAAGTTTGGACACGACTAATCATTCATGGGTTTTTCTTTATTTTTACACATTATACACTATGCACTTTTTACAGCCTGGTACTGGGTTACCTGGATCACCTGGGTTACCTTCACTCCTCTGGAGCTTGTGTTCTAAAGCACAACAACCGAAACCTTCGCATTCCTGAGTTTTCAATATCGGCAGAGGTGGAAAAAAGAGCCAGTTGTCACACTTGAGTAAAAGTAAAGATACCTTAATAGAAAATTACTCAAGTAAAAAGTGGAAGTCACCCAGTAAAATACTACTTGAGTAAAAGTATTTGGTTCTAAATATACTTAAGTATCAAAGGTAAAAGTATAAATCATTTCAAATTCCTTATACTAAGCAAAGTAGACGGCACCATTTCCTAGTTTTTAAAATGTACGGATGGATAGTCACGGGTACACTCCAACACTCTGACATTATTTACAAACAATGCATTTATATTCAGTGAGACTGCCAGATCAGAGGCAGTAGGGATGACCAGGGATGTTCTCTGTTTAGTGAGTCCTCCAGATCAGAGGCAGTAGGGATGACCAGGGATGTTCTCTGTTTAGTGAGTCCACCAGATCAGAGGCAGTAGGGATGACCAGGGATGTTCTCTGTTTAGTGAGTCCACCAGATCAGAGGCAGTAGGGATGACCAGGGATGTTCTCTGTTTAGTGAATCTGCCAGATCAGAGGCAGTAGGGATGACCAGGGATGTTCTCTGTTTAGTGAGTCCTCCAGATCAGAGGCAGTAGGGATGACCAGGGATGTTCTCTGTTTAGTGAATCTGCCAGATCAGAGGCATTAGGGATGACCAGGGATGTTCTCTGTTTAGTGAGTCCTCCAGATCAGAGGCAGTAGGGATGACCAGGGATGTTCTCTGTTTAGTGAGTCCTCCAGATCAGAGGCAGTAGGGATGACCAGGGATGTTCTCTGTTTAGCAGTCTTCCAGATCAGAGGTGAATTAGGGATGACCAGGGATGTTCTCTGTTTAGTGAGTCCACCAGATCAGAGGCAGTAGGGATGACCAGGGATGTTCTCTGTTTAGTGAATCTGCCAGATCAGAGGCAGTAGGGATGACCAGGGATGTTCTCTGTTTAGTGAGTCCTCCAGATCAGAGGCAGTAGGGATGACCAGGGATGTTCTCTGTTTAGTGAGTCCTCCAGATCAGAGGCAGTAGGGATGACCAGGGATGTTCTCTGTTTAGTGAATCTGCCAGATCAGAGGCATTAGGGATGACCAGGGATGTTCTCTGTTTAGTGAGTCCTCCAGATCAGAGGCAGTAGGGATGACCAGGGATGTTCTCTGTTTAGTGAGTCCTCCAGATCAGAGGCAGTAGGGATGACCGGGGATGTTCTCTGTTTAGTGAGTCCTCCAGATCAGAGGCAGTAGGGATGACCAGGGATGTTCTCTGTTTAGTGAGTCTGCCAGATCAGAGGCAGTAGGGATGACCAGGGATGTTCTCTGTTTAGTGAGTCTGCCAGATCAGAGGCAGTAGGGATGACCAGGGATGTTCTCTGTTTAGTGAGTCCTCCAGATCAGAGACAGTAGGGATGACCAGGAGTGTTCTCTGTTTAGTGAGTCTGCCAGATCAGAGGCAGTAGGGATGACCAGGGATGTTCTCTGTTTAGTGAGTCTGCCAGATCAGAGGCAGTAGGGATGACCAGGGATGTTCTCTGTTTAGTGATTCTGCCAGATCAGAGGCAGTAGGGATGACCACGTGTTCTCTTGATAAGTGCGTGAATTTGAACATTATTTTCATTAGGAATGTAGTGAAGTAAATGTTGTCAAAAATATAAATAGTAAAGTTAAGTACAGATACCCCCAAAAAACAACTGAATTAATACTTTAAAGTCATTTTATCTAAGTACAGATCCCCCCCAAAAAAAAGCTGAATTAATACTTTAAAGTACTTTTATCTCTAGAAAATACAGATACCCCCTAAATCTCTAAAAAACAACTGAATTAATACTTTAAAGTACTTTTATCTAAGTACAGATACCCCCCAAAACACAACTGAATTAATACTTTAAAGTACTTTTATCTAAGTACAGATACCCCCCAAAACACAACTGAATTAATACTTTAAAGTACTTTTATCTAAGTACAGATACCCCCAAAACACAACTGAATTAATACTTTAAAGTACTTTTATCTAAGTACAGATACCCCCCAAAACACAACTGAATTAATACTTTAAAGTACTTTTATCTAAGTACAGATACCCCCCAAAACACAACTGAATTAATACTTTAAAGTACTTTTATCTAAGTACAGATACCCCCCCAAAACACAACTGAATTAATACTTTTAAGTATTTTACACCACTGAATATTGGTGACACTTGTTTGTAGCACCAACGGTTTGGTCGGGACAGTCGGTTTTTGTGACACCTCTTGGAAACGACGTAGTCCGTGACAGAGTTCAGAGGGCACTTCAACTCGTAGATGTCATAGAGCCAAACAAAGTCTCTCCTTTCGACATTGGTGACATTAGTTTGCATCGTAGGTTCAGACATCACGGTTTGGGATTAACACATGATTCTGTGAATATTTTCTTGTCCAGAGCTTCTCCCAGTGTAGAAAAAGGCCTCTTTCACGAGCCCCGTGTCATTGAATAAATAGCTACACACTTCGTGTCGCCGGAAAGAGGGGAAGGAGCAGCAGCCACGATAATAAATACACAGGGAGATATTCTGTATTCAAAATGACGTCCCCCCTGTGATGTCCTCATTTACGGGCGCGTTCCTTTGTCTTGTCAACTCTAGGGGTTTTAAGGGGCAATCTGTGATTGGTACATCGAATTTTGGACTTTGGACAGTCATACCCCGTCAGAACACGAAACATATGAACCTAAAATGTCAACCAAACACTGCATAGCCACATAATATGGTTAAAACTATTATTTTGATCTCATGGGTGATCAGTCCTGGCATCCAAAGATGTGTCTGAATATTTAAATTTCTCCAACTCGTTCCCTCAGTGGCAGGCTTTCCACTTTGTTCTTATTTGAACTGCAGAGGGGGAGGGGGGGGGGTCAATGAAACAGATCACTTTGACAATCAACCAGAAATACCTAGAGATCCTCTGGTTCTTTAAGAAATCTACACTTACGTACGTTGTTTGGCCGTTGAGTCAATTAGACCACGCCCATTTTGTGTATCTCTTTCTCCATATAAAGTTTATTTAGTTAACTAGCTGACTAAATCTCTAGATAATTAAATCTCTAGCTGACTAAATCTCTAGATAATTAAATCTCTAGCTGACTAAATCTCTAGATAATGAAATCTCTAGCTGACTAAATCTCTAGATAACTAAATCTCTAGCTGACTAAATCTCTAGCTGACTAAATCTCTAGATAACTAAATCTCTAGATAACTAAATCTCTAGCCTACTAAATCTCTAGCAGACTAAATCTCTAGCAGACTAAATCTCTACCTGACTAAATCTCTACCTGACTAAATATCTAGCTAACTAAATCTCTAGCTAGCTAAATCTCTAGTTGACTAAATCTCTAGCTGACTAAATCTCTAGCTGACTAAATCTCTAGCTGACTAAATCTCTAGCTGACTAAATCTCTAGATATCTAAATCTCTAGATAACTAAATCTCTAGCTTACTAAATCTCTAGATAACTAAATCTCTAGCTTACTAAATCTCTAGCTTACTAAATCTCTAGATAACTAAATCTCTAGCTTACTAAATCTCTAGATATCTAAATCTCTAGATAACTAAATCTCTAGCTTACTAAATCTCTAGATAACTAAATCTCTAGCTAACTAAATCTCTAGCTAGCTAAATCTCTAGCTAGCTAAATCTCTAGTTGACTAAATCTCTAGCTGACTAAATCTCTAGCTAACTAAATATCTAGCTGACTAAATCTCTAGCTGACTAAATCTCTAGCTGACTAAATCTCTAGCTGACTAAATCTCTAGCTAACTAAATATCTAGCTGACTAAATCTCTAGCTGACTAAATCTCTAGCTGACTAAATCTCTAGCTGACTAAATCTCTAGCTGACTAAATCTCTAGCTAACTAAATCTCTAGCTAACTAAATCTCGCATTGTAGTGGACACCTCTGATGGTTCCTTTAAGGAACAAAGTAGCAACAGGCAAATTTGATATCCGTCTATGAATTTGAGTGTTTTTACAACTCTCCAACACCATCCCTCAGTTGTTCACCTAAAAACGGGTGGTTGTCTGAACTGCAGATTGTCCATTTCATACACAAAGAGCAGCAACATTACCTGTTAGGTTCAGACAACAGCCACATTATATCATTACTGTGACATTGGACTGTGCAGGATCAGGAGGACTAGTTAGAGTTGGTCCACAGGGGATCTTGGGTGTATCTCAATACTCTCTTAGTCCCCTCTCTGTGTCTATGTCCTCATTTACTTTCTTTGTTCCTTTGTCTTGTTTTCATTCTTTGTGGTTGTTTTTGACATGCCTCAGCAGATTAGTCTTCTGAATGAATCTTTTACCACAGACTGAGCAGCCATGTTGTTTCTCTCCTGTGTGAGTCAGTTTGTGCTTAGTTAGGTTCCTATTGACACTGAAGCTTTTCCCACAGTCACCACAGCTATATGGTTTCTCTCCTGTGTGAGTCCGTATATGTTCAATTAGTGTCTTCTTGACACTAAAGCTTTTCCCACAGTCGCCACAGCTAAAAGGTTTCTCTCCTGTGTGAGTCCGTATATGTTCAGTTAGTGTCTTCTTGAGATTGAAGCTTTTCCCGCAGTCGCCACAGCTAAAAGGTTTCTCTCCTGTGTGAATCAGTTTGTGCCTGGTTAGATGCTGCTTGAGACTGAATCTTTTCCCGCAATCACCACAGCTAAATGGATTTTCCCCTGTGTGAATGAGTTTGTGCCTGGTTAGATGCCCCTTCAGACGGAAGCTTTTCCCACAGTCACCACAACTGAATGGTTTCTCTCCTGTGTGAATCCTCATGTGTCTGGACAGATGTCCTTTTTGTTTGAAGATCTTTCCACAAACAGGGCAGACACAGGGTTTACCACTGTGACAGAGTCGGACATGGGCCTTCAGTTTACAGGTGGAGTTGTAGCGTTTCTTGCAGAATCTACATTCACTGGGTCTCTTCTTGGTGAGAGTCACATGTCTCTGCAGATCAGCTTTCAGAGCAAATGTTTCACCACAGTCACGGCAGCTGTGAGTTTTTCTAGGCATGGTGCTGAGTTTGGAACAGTGTTCCCCCAATGTTGGGCTGGGATCCAATAGTGGACTGTTGTCAAATCCTACTGCGTTTAATCTGCTTACAGCTAAGCTGTGGCTGGAGGCATTGTTTTGATCTGTAGGGTCACAGGGAATGTAGAGACCCTTTAGGTGGGTCACAGTGCCAGAAGGTTTGAGATCCACTGGTTTAGAGTCTCTCTCTCTGTTCTCCACAGTCTGGGTTTGGTCCTCCTGATCACATTCATTTTTCACACAGGAAGGAGAGAAAATGAACCCTATGATATCAGGCTCCGCCCCTTGAAGCTGCTCTTCCTCCTGACTGGTCCTGACTTCCTCCTGTTCCTCTTTAATCTGTTTGGTCTCTGAGTCCTCCTGCTCCAGACTGGGGCTCCACTCCTGCTCACAGTGCTGCTGCTCAGGGGGAACCTCCTCTTCAGAGACAGAGATCTGCAGGGAGTCTGGAGGGAAGGAGCAGAGGTTACCTATACAGCCTTTAGACAGATGTAGAATGGTGCGGGAGGGGATGGCTGATGTTTTACATGATCCTAACCATCAGTTATTTCGGTGGGTTTTTACATTGTTTGTAACTTTAAAAAACCCTGGAATGGGTGTGTCCAAACCTTTGACTGGTACTGTAGGTATATAAATCAGTAAAACATAAATAATAATAATCATATTAATGGATTTAACACGGCTAGATCTGCATCTGTTGGTCAGATAAATAAATACCTAGAAATAAAGACGTGGACCAGAAAACCAGTCAGGATCCGGTGTGATACAGTACCATGTACCTCATACAGTACCATGTACCTCATACAGTACCATGTACCTCATACAGTACCATGTACCTCATACAGTACCATGTACCTCATACAGTACCATGTACCTCATACAGTACGACACATCTCATACAGTACCATGTACCTCATACAGTACCATGTACCTCATACAGTACCATGTACCTCATACAGTACGACACACCTTATGTGTCGGCAGCGTAGCCTAGTGGTTAGAGCGTTGGACTAGTAACCGGAAGGTTGTGAGTTCAAACCCCCGAGCTGACAAGGTTCTGCCCCTGAACAGGCAGTTAACCCACTGTTCCTAGGCCATCATTGAAAATAAGAATCTGTTCTTAACTGACTTGCCTGGTTAAATAAAGGTAAAAAAAAAAATACAGTACGACACATCTCCTTCGCATAGAGTTGATCAGGCTGTTGTCTGTAGCCTTTGAAAATGTTGTCCCACTCCTCTTCAATTGGCTAAGTGAAGTTGAACTGGAACACGCTATCGTACACATCAATCCAGAGCATCCCAAACATGCTCAATGGGTAACATGTCTGGTGAGTATGCAGACATCTGTAGCATTGTGTTGTGTGACAAAACTGCACATTTTAGAGTGGCCTTTTATTGTCCCCAGCACAAGGTGCACCTGTGTAATAACTAGGTGGATGGATAATCTTGGCAAAGGAGAAATGTTCACTAACAGGAATGTAAACTAATTTGTCAATTAAATTTGAGAGAAATAAGATGTTTGTGTGTATGGAACATTTCTGGGAACTTTTATTTCAGCTCATGAAACATGGGACCAACACTTTACATGTTGCAAGGTCCAAATGATTCATATAAGGTCCAAATGATTCATGTAAAAGGTCCAAATGATTCATATAAAAGTTCCAAATGATTCATATAAAGTCCAAATGATTCATATAAGGTTCAAATGATTCATATAAGGTGCAAATGATTCATATAAAAGATCCAAATGATTCATGTAATGTGCAAATGATTCATATAAAGTCCAAATGATTCATATAAAGTCCAAATGATTCATATAAAGTCCAAATGATTCATATAAGGTGCAAATGATTCATATAAAAGATCCAAATGATTCATGTAATGTGCAAAGGATTCATATAATGTGCAAATGATTCATATAATGTGCAAATGATTCATATAAAGTCCAAATGATTCATTCATATAAAGTCCAAATGATTCATATAAAGTCCAAATGATTCATATAAAGTCCAAATGAAGCACTGTTCAGTATTTGCTCCTTTGCATCCAATAACTGACTGAAGTCTGCAACCCATTGACCAAGACAATATCTTCTCTGGTGACGCCCTGCCAGGTCTGTACTGCAGCCACTAGTTTTTTTGCTGTTGTTTTTAAATATTGTTTCCCTTTATGTCTCATCTTCAGCAAATGAAATGCATGTTCAATTGGATGTAAATCTGGAGATCGACTTCGCCCAGTAAATATTTTATTTTTTTATTTGTATTTTTTTCAACTCCCTAGTTGCTATGGTTATATGTTCGGGGTCATTGTCTTGCTGTAATGACGAAGCGCCGCCCAATGAGCTTGGAGGCATTTTGCTTGTTCTTCAGCAGACACAATATACGTTAGCGGACAATAGGTTTCTGTACACTTCAGAATGAATGTGGTGACATCATCAATGGAGCAGTGACATCATCAATGGACCAGTGACATCATCAATGGACCAGTGACAGCAGTGACATCATCAATGGAGCAGTGACATCATCAATGGACCAGTGACAGCAGTGACATCATCAATGGAGCAGTGACATCATCAATGGAGCAGTGACATCATCAATGGACCAGTGACAGCAGTGACATCATCAATGGAGCAGTGACATCATCAATGGAGCAGTGATCCCTGACACACCATTTAGTATGGTGTGTATTCAATTTGTGGATGTCCATCACCCATTTCTTACAATATTTTACAATTTTTAAAAATGGTTTAATTCTAGCTAGCTGGCTAACTTTAGTTAGGCTAGGATATATGGTTAAGGTTAGGAGTTATAGTTAAGGTAACGGTTAACTAAAATGGTTAGGAGAAAGGTTAGTGAAAAGGGTTAAGGTTAGGGGAAGGGTTAGCCAACATGCTAAGTAGTTGCAAAGTAGATTTTTTTTTTTTTTAAGTAGTAAGTAGATGAAAAGTCTTTAATTTCGTACTAATTAGAGTGTCCCGGATTTACATTTACTATGTTACGTCTAGTATATGAGACCAGGCTAGTATATGAGACCAGGCTAGTATATGAGACCAGGCTAGTATATGAGACCAGGCTAGTATATGAGACCAGGCTAGTATATGAGACCAGGCTAGTATATGAGAACAGGCTGGTATATGAGACCAGGCTAGTATATGAGAACAGGCTAGTATATGAGACCAGGCTGGTATATGAGACCAGGCTAGTATATGAGAACAGGCTAGTATATGAGAACAGGCTGGTATATGAGACCAGGCTAGTATAGACCAGAACAGGCTAGTATATGAGAACAGGCTAGTATATGAGAACAGGCTGGTATATGAGACCAGGCTAGTATATGAGAACAGGCTAGTATATGAGACCAGGCTAGTATATGAGACCAGGCTAGTATATGAGACCAGGCTAGTATATGAGACCAAGTCTTCTGTAGATGGTAGTGACTGACATGTCCAACCCCACCTCCTGGAGTGTTCCCAATGTGTCTGACATTCTTCGGCCATCTTTGGTAACGGTCTTCCTTGGCCTACCAGGCCATTTGCTGAGCTCACAAGAGCTTTCTTAATTTTGATTTATGTTTTTTTTTTTTTTTTTGGTAAGCCTAAGATTTTTAGCCAATGTTTCAGCCTCATAAATGGCTTCATTGACTTTCATTGACAATTCTTTGGGCCTCGTTCTGCTATTGGTGTTAACACCACAGAAGCAGGCTCCAAAAGGCATATGCAAAGCCTAGACACAAGACTACACATTGACAGATCTCGTATGCCTGCACACATTATGTGCCGGAACACACCTGGGAATTGATGGGAAATTATGTAAAATATATCACTAGCCACTTTAAACAATGCTACCTAATATAATGTTTACATACCTTACATTATCCATCTCATATGTATACGTATATACTGTACTCTATTTCATCTACTGCATCCTTATGTAATACATGTATCACTAGCCACTTTAACTATGCCACTTTGTTTACATAGTCATCTCATATGTATATACTGTACTCGATACCATCTACTGTATGCTGCTCTGTACCATCACTCATTCATAAATCTTTATGTACATATTCTTTATCCCCTTACACTTGTGTCTATAAGGTAGTAGTTTTGGAATTGTTAGCTAGATTACTTGTTGGTTATTACTGCATTGTCGGAACTAGAAGCACAAGCATTTCGCTACACTCGCATTAACGTCTGCTAACCATTTTTTAAAAATTTGATTTGACCTGACTAACCAGAGAAACACCTGTCGAGCCAATTGTCCAAATACTTGAAATAGGAACCCTGAGGTATAAAAAGCATTGTCATTTCTAAAAATGGTACAAATACTCTCAAATAAAAGCTGAGAAACTATACTTTAACCTCCTAGTGATTGGTACAGAGCCGAAATACGAAGGAAATGCTTCACTGTGCCATATAATTACAGAGGACAATGTATACGGAGCATTCAGAAAACATTAAGACCCCTTTCCTTTTCTACCTTTTGTTACGTCAAAGCCTTATTCTAAAATGGATTCAATAAAAACAATTCCTCATCAATCTACACACAATACCCCATAATGACAAAGCAAAAACAGTTAAGACATTTTTGCAAATGTATTAAAAATATAGATATATTATTGACATAAGTATTCAGACCCTGTTCTATGACACTCAAAATTGAATGGAAGAAGTTTGGAACCAATAAGACTCTTCCTACTGCTGGCCGCACGGCCAAACTGACCAATCAGGGAAGAAGTTTGGAACCAAACTGACCAATCAGGGAAGAAGTTTGGAACCACTAAGACTCTTCCTACTGCTGGCCGCCCGGCCAAACTGACCAATCAGGGAAGAAGTTTGGAACCACTAAGACTCTTCCTACTGCTGACCGCCCGGCCAAACTGACCAATCAGGGAAGAAGTTTGGAACCACTAAGACTCTTCCTACTGCTGGCCGCCCGGCCAAACTGACCAATCAGGGAAGAAGTTTGGAACCACTAAGACTCTTCCTACTGCTGGCCGCCCGGCCAAACTGACCAATCAGGGAAGAAGTTTGGAACCACTAAGACTCTTCCTACTGCTGGCCGCCCGGCCAAACTGACCAATCAGGGAAGAAGTTTGGAACCACTAAGACTCTTCCTACTGCTGGCCAATCAATCAGGAAGAAGTTTGGAACCACTAAGACTCTTCCTACTGCTGGCCGCCCGGCCAAACTGACCAATCAGGGAAGAAGTTTGGAACCACTAAGACTCTTCCTACTGCTGGCCGCCCGGCCAAACTGACCAATCAGGGAAGAAGTTTGGAACCACTAAGACTCTTCCTACTGCTGGCCGCCCGGCCAAACTGACCAATCAGGGAAGAAGTTTGGAACCACTAAGACTCTTCCTACTGCTGGCCGCCCGGCCAAACTGACCAATCAGGGAAGAAGTTTGGAACCACTAAGACTCTTCCTACTGCTTTGGAACCACTAAGACTCTTCCTACTGCTGGCCAAACTGACCAATCAGGGAAGAAGTTTGGAACCACTAAGACTCTTCCTACTGCTGGCCGCCCGGCCAAACTGACCAATCAGGGAAGAAGTTTGGAACCACTAAGACTCTTCCTACTGCTGGCCGCCCGGCCAAACTGACCAATCAGGGAAGAAGTTTGGAACCACTAAGACTCTTCCTACTGCTGGCTGCTGGCCACTAAGACTCTTCCTACTGCTGGCCAAACTGACCAATCAGGGAAGAAGTTTGGAACCACTAAGACTCTTCCTACTGCTGGCCGCCCGGCCAAACTGACCAATCAGGGAAGAAGTTTGGAACCACTAAGACTCTTCCTACTGCTGGCCGCCCGGCCAAACTGACCAATCAGGGAAGAACCACTAAGTTTGGAACCACCAATAAAGACTCTTCCTACTGCTGGCCGCCCGGCCAAACTGACCAATCAGGGAAGAAGTTTGGAACCACTAAGACTCTTCCTACTGCTGGCCGCCCGGCCAAACTGACCAATCAGGGAAGAAGTTTGGAACCACTAAGACTCTTCCTACTGCTGGCCGCCAAACTGACCAATCAGGGAAGAAGTTTGGAACCAAAGACTCTTCCTACTGCTGGCCGCACGGCCAAACTGACAATCAGGGAAGAAGTTTGGAACCACTAAGACTCTTCCTACTGCTGGCCGCCCGGCCAAACTGACCAATCAGGGAAGAAGTTTGGAACCACTAAGACTCTTCCTACTGCTGGCCGCACGGCCAAACTGACCAATCAGGGAAGAAGTTTGGAACCACTAAGACTCTTCCTACTGCTGGCCGCCCGGCCAAACTGACCAATCAGGGAAGAAGTTTGGAACCACTAAGACTCTTCCTTCCTACTGGGAAGAAGTTTGGAACTGGCCGCCCCAAACTGACCAAAGAAGTTTGGAACCACTAAGACTCTTCCTACTGCTGGCCGCACGGCCAATCAATCAGGGAAGAAGTTTGGAACCACTAAGACTCTTCCTACTGCTGGCCGCCCGGCCAAACTGACCAATCAGGGAAGAAGTTTGGAACCACTAAGACTCTTCCTACTGCTGGCCGCCCGGCCAAACTGACTCAGGGAAGAAGTTTGGAACCACTAAGACTCTTCCTACTGCTGGCCAAACAGGGAAGAAGTTTGGAACCACTAAGACTCTTCCTACTGCTGGCCGCCCCAATCAGGCCAAACTGACCAATCAGGGAAGAAGTTTGGAACCACTAAGACTCTTCCTACTGCTGGCCGCCCGGCCAAACTGACCAATCAGGGGAGAAGTTTGGAACCAAAGACTCTTCCTACTGACCAATCAATCAGGGAAGAAGTTTGGAACCACTAAGACTCTTTACTGCTGGCCGCCCGGCCAAACTGCTGGCCACTAAGACTCTTCCTACTGCTGCCAAACTGACCAATCAGGGAAGAAGTTTGGAACCACTAAGACTCTTCCTACTGCTGGCCGGCCAAACTGACCAATCAGGGAAGAAGTTTGGAACCAAACTGACCAATCAGGGAAGGTTTGGAAGAAGTTTGGAACCACTAAGACTCTTCCTACTGCTGGCCGCACGGCCAAACTGACCAATCAGGGAAGAAGTTTGGAACCACTCTTCCTAAGACTTTGGAACCACTTCTTCCTACTGCTGGCCACAAACTGACCAATCAGGGAAGAAGTTTGGAACCAAACTGAGCAAATCAGGGAAGAAGTTTGGAACCACTAAGACTCTTCCTACTGCTGGCCGCCCGGCCAAACTGACCAATCAGGGAAGAAGTTTGGAACCACTAAGACTCTTCCTACTGCTGGCCGCAATCGGCCAAACTGACCAATCAGGGAAGAAGTTTGGAACCACTAAGACTCTTCCTACTGCTGGCCGCACGGCCAAACTGAGGGAAGAAGTTTGGAACAATCAGGGAAGAAGTTTGGAACCACTAAGACTCTTCCTACTGCTGGCCGCACGGCCAAACTGACCAATCAGGGAAGAAGTTTGGAACCACTAAGACTCTTCCTACTGCTGGCCGCACGGCCAAACTGACCAATCAGGGAAGAAGTTTGGAACCACTAAGACTCTTCCTACTGCTGGCCGCCCGGCCAAACTGACCAATCAGGGAAGAAGTTTGGAACCACTAAGACTCTTCCTACTGCTGGCCGCACGGGAAGAAGTTTGGAACCAAACTGACCAATCAGGGAAGAAGTTTGGAACCACTAAGACTCTTCCTACTGCTGGCCGCACGGCCAAACTGACCAATCAGGGAAGAAGTTTGGAACCACTAAGACTCCTTCCTACTGCTGGCCACACCTTCCTACTGCTGGCCAAACTGACCAATCAGGGAAGAAGTTTGGAACCACTAAGACTCTTCCTACTGCTGGCCGCACGGCCAAACTGACCAATCAGGGAAGAAGTTTGGAACCACTAAGACTCTTCCTACTGCTGGCCGCACGGCCAAACTGACCAATCAGGGAAGAAGTTTGGAACCACTAAGACTCTTCCTACTGCTGGCCGCCCGGCCAAACTGACCAATCAGGGGAGAAGTTTGGAACCACTAAGACTCTTCCTACTGCTGGCCGCACGGCCAAACTGACCAATCGGGGAAGAAGGGCCGTGGTCAGGGAAGTGACCAAGAACCTTGATGGTCACTCTGACAGAGCTCCAGAGTTCCTCTGTGAAGATGGGAGAACCTTCCAGAAGGACAACCCTCTCTGCAGCACTCCACCAAATCAGGCCTTTATGGTAGAGTGGCCAGACGGAAACTCCTCAGTAAAAGGCACATGACAGACAGCTTGGAGTTTGTCAAAAGGCACATAGTCGAGATTGTATATGGCAGTTTTGGAGCAGTGGCTTCTTCCTTGCTGAGAGGTCTTTCAGGTTATGTTGATATAGGACTCGTTTTACTGTGAATACAGATACTTTTGTACCTGTTTCCTCCAGCATCTTCACAAGGTCCTTTGCTGTTGTTCTGGGATTGATTTGCACTTTCCACACCAAAGTACATTAATCTCTAGGAGACAGAACGTGTCTCCTTCCTGAGCGGTATGACGGCTGCGTGGTCCCATGGTGTTTATACTTGCGTACTATTGTTTTTACAGATGAACGTGGTACCTTCAGGATTTTGGAAATTGCTCCCATGGATGAACCAGACTTGTGGAGGTCTACAATTTTTTTTCTGAAGTCTTGGCTGATTTATTTTGATTTTACCATGATGTCAAGCAAAGAGGCACTGAGTTTGAAGGTAGGCCTTGAAATACATCCACAGGTACACCTCCAATTGACTAGAATGATGTCAATTAGCCTACCAGAAGCTTCTAAAGCCATGACATCTTCTGGAATTTTCCAAGCTGTTTAAAGGCACAGTCTACTTAGTGTATGTAAACTTCTGACCCACTGGAATTGTGATACAGTGAATTATAAGTTAAATAATCCGTCTGTAAAGAATTGTTGGAAAAATTACCAGTGTCATGCACAAAGTAGATGTCCTAACCTACTTGCCAAAACTAAAGTTTGTTTCAAGCCCTCATTGAAAAAAAATGTGTTCTTAACGGACTTGCCTAGTTAAAAAAAGGTAAAAATATATATATTATATTATTCTGTATTTTAGTCAATGCCACTCCAACATCGCCCGTCATAATATTTATATATTTCTTAATTCCATTATTTTTCTTTTTAGATTTGTGAATTGATAGATATTACTGCACAGTTGGAGCTTGGAACACAAGCATTTCAATACACTCTCAATAACATCTGCTAAATGTGTATGTGACCAATGTGATTTGAAGTACAGTGAGATCCTTGATGAAAACCTGCTCCAAAGCGCTCAGAACCTCAGAAAGGGGGCAAAGGTTTTAACAGGACTACGACCCTAAACACACAGCCAAGACAAGGTAGGAGTGGCTTCGGGACAAGTCTCTGAATGTCCTTGAGTGGCCCAACCAGAGCCCGGACTTGAACCCGATCAAACATCTCTGGAGAGACCTGAAAATACCTGTGCAGCAACGCTCCCCATCCAACCAGACAGGGCTTGAGAGGATCTGCAGAGAAGAATGGGATAAACTCCCCAAATACAAGTGTGCCAAGCTTGTAGCGTCATACCCAAGAAGACTCGAGGCTGTAATCGCTGCCAAAGGTGCTTCAACGCAGTACTGAGTAAAGGGTCTGAATACTTATGTAAATGAAATATGCAAAAAAAAAAAAAAAATCTTTCTGCTTTGTCATTATTGGGTATTGTGATGTCATTATGGGGTATTGTGATGTCATTATGGGGTATTGTGATGTCATTATGGGGTATTGTGATGTCATTATGGGGTATTGTGATGTCATTATGGGGTATTGTGATGTCATTATGGGGTATTGTGATGTCATTATGGGGTATTGTAATGTCATTATGGGGTATTGTGATGTCATTATGGGGTATTGTGATGTCATTATGGGGTATTGTGATGTCATTATGGGGTATTGTGATGTCATTATGGGGTATTGTGATGTCATTATGGGGTATTGTGATGTCATTATGGGGTATTGTGATGTCATTATGATTGATGTCATTATGGGGTAATGTCATTATGGGGTATTGTGATATCATTATAGGGTATTTGATGTCATTATGGGGTGTTGTGATGCCATTTATTGTGATGTCATTATGGGGTATTGTGTGTAAGAATAAGGATTGAAAAATTTAATCTGTAACGTAACAAAATGTGGAAAAAGTCAAGAGGTCTGAATATTTCCTGAAACCACTGAGGTGTTGTGTGTTTACCTCGTCTTTCATTTTGTTGCAGATTGTCATCTGTATTGTTCTGTCTGAGATTATGGATTCCTGATACAAACACCTCATTTTGTATTTGTAGAATTACATCTCTAGGTTCTATTCTATCTGACATGACATTGAGTGGCCCTTTGGGTTAGTTTAGATTACCACAGGTGTTTGTAATTATCTCTGGCTGCCCAAATCTAATCTCTTTCCCATTAATTGACCAATCAGATCAGCACTGAAAAGTATCTGGAATGAAATTATATATGATTGGTGAGGGGGAGACAGAATTGGTCTGCCAGTATAAACGCAGACTTATAGTGGCCTCATCTGTCTCACTGTTTGGGGAGATTTGCTCTGATGAAGGTTGAACGACCGAAAGATAAAATGTAAGAAATGCGCATCTGTTTATTTCTTTTCTGTTTCTAAAGTCAGTAAATTCTAGAACCTATTTTCAGACTTTCAAATAACTTCCTGGTTTTCGTGACACAGACATGTTTTTATCCATGTACAATAGAAGTAAAGAAAAACATTTTCATTGAGTAGAACTATAACTAACTATCAGTAGATGTCCATACAAACCTATTCTACATAGCGGTATCTCTGGTGTGATCCGCAGCAGTCTCCGTAGCCGATCATTCTCCTCTTGGTACTCCACTATCATTTTAGCAAATGCCCCAGAAATCTCCACAGCAGCAAAAGCCGTTAAACGCTCATTTAAAAACTCTTGAAACGACTGTAGTTTAGACATTTTCAGGAGAGTTGGGTGTTCAGCAAGTATGGGATCTTGACGTGGGTTCTCCTGATCACATTCACTTTTCACACAAGGAGGAGTAAATATGAACTCTATGATATCAGGCTCCACCCCTTGAAGCTGCTCTTCCTCCTGACTGGTCCTGACTTCCTCCTGTTCCTCTTTAATCTGTTTGGTCTCTGGGTCCTTCTGCCCCAGACTGGGACTCCACTCCTGCTCACAGTGCTGTTGCTCAGGGGGAACCCCCTCTTCAGAGACAGAGAGCTGCACGGGTTCTGGAGGGACAGAGAAGAGGAGCAGAGGTTACCACAGTCCCCAAATCCAGAACAAATTCAAGAAAGCAATCAGTATTATGAAGAGCCATTGTTGCATCGAACTCCGTTCCATCTGAAATTGCTCAAGTGAACAGCAAACCTGTTTTAGAAAACAAAAGCAACACCTCCCAATGCGTCTCCCCTATTTGACCTAGATAGTTTGTGTGTATGCGTTGATATGTAGGCTACGTGTGCCTTTTTAAAATGCTGATGAATTTGCAACAGCTAATGGGAATCCTAATAAAATGTATTGATATGTAGGCTATGTGTGCCTGTTTTCTAGGGTAGCCTAGTGGTTAGAAGTTCAAACCCCTGAGTTGACAAGGTAAAAATCTGTCATTCTGTCATTGAACAGGCAGTTAACCCACTGTTCATTCTGTCATTGAAAATAAGAATTTGTTCTTAACTGACTTGCCTAGTTAAATAAAGGTTTAAAAAATAATGATATTATATCTATTAATGTTCTAAATTATGTCATTCTGTATTATGTTTCATGTTTCGTGTGGACCCTAGGAAGAGTAGCTGCTGCTTTTGCAACAGATAATGGGAATCCTAATAAAATACCAAATAACCATTGTATATGTCATAACCATAAAACGGTCAAACAAGGAAATAGGTCTAATCTTTTTTCACCATTCATTTTTCCCATAGGGGATTTTACAATAAAATAAAAGGCTGTTTCGTGTTGGCTTATCCTTTACAATGACTTAAAATAAGGAGGCTAACCCTTTACAATGACTTAAAATAAGGAGGCTAACCCTTTACAATGACTTAAAATAAGGAGGCTTACCCTTTACAATGACTTAAAATAAGGAGGCTAACCCTTTACAATGACTTAAAATAAGGAGGCTAACCCTTTACAATGACTTAAAATAAGGAGGCTAACCCTTTACAACTACTTAAAATAAGGAGGCTAACCCTTTACAACTACTTAAAATAAGGAGGCTAACCCTTTACAACTGACTTAAAATAAGGAGGCTAACCCTTTACAACTACTTAAAATAAGGAGGCTAACCCTTTACAATGACTTAAAATAAGGAGGCTAACCCTTTACAATGACTTAAAATAAGGAGGCTTAAAATAAGGAGGCTTACCCTTTACAATGACTTAAAATAAAAGGCTGTGTTTCGTGTAGGCTTACTATGGCGTGACGTTTTGATAACCGTGTAAATCTCTCCAGGTGACTTTTATGAATATATTCGCCTATATTTTATAATTTGTGTCCAACAGGAATCCAAAAACTTCGCAAATAACAAGGTTGCAAACACAACGCATACAAAGTTGTATCGCGGCAGAGTAAGATACCAGGTAGGGAGGGAGCGGTCTATTTCATTGCGTTTTTCACTCACCACGTTCATTCTGAAAAATGTCTGTCCTCACTCTGGTAGCCTACGGACAAACATTAAGAATAAACTACGTGGTGAGTTGATGCCTATTCGGCAGCTAGTTAGCTAGGTTTGTATGCGTTGTTTGTTGGCACTTCTGTTTTTGGAACAGATTCCTGTTGGACAAATTACACAAATTACACCCCCACCCTCTCCTGTATTTACCTCGTCAAAATGAAATTCTCCTAATGTGGCTAACAAAGAACTACAAACACCATCATGATCTGGACGGGACTGCTGCATCGAGGCAAAGGTTAAACACATCTCTGGATTAACTATCTAATGTTATCTAAAAGGTAGTACTGAATACATTGGCTTAATTTCTTTAAACGGAACATTCTGTCCACTAGAGATGACGTGCAGGGCGCTTGCGGGGATTTGTTGTTTTGCATGATGTCTACTTTGATGCAAATTAGCATTTTCGAAACTGAGAGTAAATAGAGCAGAATATTGGTAGAGGCTCCTCAGAGGAAGGGGAGGACCATCCTCTATTGTGAATTTAATAAAAATACTCACCTCTTCTACATAGTTGTATCTCTGGTGTCCTCCGCAGCAGTCTCCGTAGCCGATCATTCTCCTCCTGGTACTCCACTACCGTTTTCTCAACTGCACCAAAAATATCCACAGCAGCCGCCGATAAACGATCATTTAAAAACACACACAACATCTGTAGTTTAGACATTTGAATAAAATTAGAGATGGGTATCCTATTTAGTTTCGTAAGTATGTCTTTCTTTACTGCACACAAGGAACAATAACAACTCGTTTCCAATCCTACTTCCGTGTTCTAGTCAAGGAATCTTGGGACGTTCTTTGTTCTAGTTGGTGACGAACCCAGAAACACAACAGCGCCGCCAGCTGGATGGGAGTTTACTGTGCAAGGCAGCCTACAGACCAGTAGTAAAGGAAAACGGCAACATCAAATCGAATAAAATTGTATTGGTCACATACACATGGTTAGCAGATGTTAATGCGAGTGTAGCGAAATGCTTGTGCTTCTAGTTCTGACAATGCAGTGATAACCAACAAGTAATCTAGCTAACAATTCCAAAACTACTGTCTTATACACAGTGTAAGGGGATAAAGAATATGTACATAAGGATATATGAATGAGTGATGGTACAGGGCAGCACACAGTAGATGGTATCGAGTACAGTATATACATATGAGATGAGTATGTAGACAAAGTGGCATAGTTAAAGTGGCTAGTGATACATGTATTACATAAAGATGCAGTAGATGATATAGAGTACAGTATATACGTATACATATGAGATTCATACATTCTGGATGATAGCGGGGTGAACTTTGGCCTTCTTGTGACATCAGGTGCTGTAGGTGTCCTGGAGGGCAGGTAGTTTGCCCCCTGTGATGTGTTGTGCAGACCTCACTACCCTCTGGAGAGCCTTGTGGTTGAGGAAGGTGCAGTTGCCGTAACAGGTGGTGGTACAGGAGAGGGCTGAGAACGCAGCCTAGTGGGGCCCCAGTGTTGAGGATCAGCAGAGTGGAGGTGATGTTTCCTACCTTCACCACCTGGGGGCGGACCGTCAGGAAGTCCTACCTTCACCACCTGGGGGCGGCCCGTCAGGAAGTCCAGGACCCAGTTGCACAGGGCGGGGTTCAGACCCAGGGCCTCAAGCTTAATGACGAGCTTGGAGTGTACTGTGGTGTTGATTGCTGAGCTATAGTCAATGAACAGCATTCTTACATAGGTATTCCTCTTGTCCAGATGGGATGGGCAGTGTGCAGTGCGATGGCGATTGCATCGTCTGTGGACCTATTGGGGCGGAAAGCAAATTGAAGTGGGTCTAGGGTGTCAGGTAAGGTGGAGGTGACATGATCCTTGACTAGTCTCTCAAAGCACTTCATGATGACAGAGGTGAGTGCTACTGGATAGTGGTAGTCATTAAGTTCAGTTACCTTTGCCTTCTTGAGTAGCCACTTTAATGTTAGACAGCAATAAAAAGCTAGTATACATCTCCGAAGAACTTCGGTTGTTACACCAGGGCTGGCAACTTTTGAAAAAAGCTTGGACTGATATTTGGTATGTGGATTTCATTTCCCCCTAGCCAGTGCCAACACACCATTCAGGGCAAGTGGGGTTTGAGCCCCCCTTTTAGCAAAAAAAAAAAGTTTTGTTCTGTTATTTTGGCACTAATACGACACGTATTAGTGCCAAAATAACAGAACAAAACTTTTTATATCAGTTTGTTAAAAATAATAATAATTGAGTTACTAAAGCCGCATACAACCGTGGTCTCTTTTTTACTTTCTCGAGTAAAGCAGCTCCAAAATGCAGGTGTTTCAGCCTAGCTCAGCTGCTTTCTGTGGTGGTGGGGCTGCCAGAGGACAATACGGAGTTTGGGGGTTAGTAATGTTTTCTAGTTGCGCCACGATTGGCTCAGTGTTCTGTCAGTCATGGGGACACTAAGTCACCGCAAAATCTACAGGGAGAGTTAAAAAATTCAAGCCCATTGGGTGCTGCAATACAGTTACATTAGAAGTGCCCATCCAAGAAGGCTCAAGGTCATTGGCCACAGATAAAATGACATCAGATCACGTGATATCTACCGTGTCTTTGATTGGACTGGTCATGTCAACAACATACTTTCTAAATCTTAGCTAGCAAGCTCGACAATCATCATGAATCACGTCGACAATCTACTGGCAAATCTTTTTTTAACCCTTGTCTTTATTTTAATTTTATTTATTTCTTTCCAAAAGTTTGAATACATTGTTCATGCTGTCAATCCAGCATGACTTCTGCCGTGTTCAAAACAACTGGAAACTCAGAACTGGGAAATCTCAGACTTCAGTGAGTTCAAGACAACTGGGGAAAAAATTAGCTCAGACTGGGAAAATACATTATGTACAGTCATCCAACTCAGAATTCCAAGTCGGGAACTCGGGCCTCTTTCTGGAGCTCCGACTTGAAGATCACTGACGTCATGATTCAAAACAACGTTGTTTTTTTCTTCCAGAGTTCCCAGTTGTCTTGAAATCATCATAAATGCAGAGAATGACAGACTTTGATGACACAGTTAGATGAGAAAATTTGCCCACAAGGATCGCCGCGCCACCTTCCTGTTCAAGTGAGCACATCACAAGGTGAATCCAAATATGTCTTGTATGCTGCTGCATTAATGATGTAACATGCCAAGGAGATATGTATACTGTAGCTAAGAAAGTAAGACTAAGTGTATGTTGTGTAGTAAGCTGTTAGTAGCCCCTGTGCCTCACCTTAATAAATTGGTTCCTTTTCCCTCTCATAACTACTGCCTACTGTTCTGACTTGGTAGTGCACACATAGCCTATACCCATTTTTAGAGAAATGTAATCATTGAATATTGTAAGAGCTTTCATTGTCTGCTTATTTGCCCCCTTTATTTATCTTATGGTTCTGACTTGGTGTACAGGGAGAATACTGTAAGAACAGCCCATGTTCTGAATTCTGTCGCTGTACATTTCAAAAGTGCTGAACAAATAGTTATATTGCCAACATCCCTCCTATCTCGCTCATGAATGTCTTAATCATAATTACAGATTACCTCTCATCAGTTCGTCATCCCCTTATGCCATAGTTTGTACATCTCAATTGTCAATAGAAACCACATTTGTTTAAGCAAGGCAGCCATATCAGCATTGTTTTTATTAAAAGACAGTAAATGAGGGTGAATGAACTGTTTCGCTGACAGACAAGGCTGATAGCCAGGTGTAGTGGTGGTAAAGATTCACTCCATGGTGCTGAAAAGAAAGCTCTGCTGTTGGGACAACTTTATCTAGGCCCTAACAGTTTGTGGGCACCGTTTGTCACCGCTACAGTGCAGTTAATATTTTGTTTAGTGAGGAGTTTGCCCCACCAATCGCACTGCCCCTGGCACAATCCCTAGACGATAGACTGGGGGGTCCTTCCCCAGGAAGTTTTCTTCTGTCCATAGAATGTACAAACATTTGATAATTTTGGTGAGCTATTTCTTTAAAATAGGTCTGGAAAAAAAATCCTGCTAGCTCTCCAGGAGGGTTGGCCACCCCAGATCTATGTTTCCCAAGTGATTGAAAATACTTGTTAAAACAATTAATTTCTCAAACTTTCTCGAAATATCTAATGAACATCCAATATTCAGGTGGTTTTATGCCTACAAGTTGAAGATGCCGTTCATACTCTCTACACAGACGAAATATGTGTATTATGAGTTGTGAGTCCCTCTACCATCTCTCTCTAATATCTCTGCACAATACTAAAATTATATTTAATTCCCAAACCATTTGATATCCAGCTTATTTGTATGATTTATTCAAAACTGTCCGTGACAGGCTGTATAATTACATAGCCTCATATCATTCATTTTCAAAGACACAAGTAGGCAAAAGAGATTTCCAATATGTGACTGGCAGAACTGGGAGGAAGTGGAATAATAGAATAAGTTTGGGAATAAGTTTGGGGAATAACAGTAGCGTTCTTGCTGACAAGCACAGCGACTACCCTACATTTTAGCCCATTGTTAATGAGAATTGTTCCTCTGATCAGACTAAATAAAGTATACTAAACAAATATATAAACGCAACGTGCAACAATTTTACTGAGTTTTACAGTTCATATAAGGAAATCAGTCAATTGAAATAA
>NC_060193.1:7924799-7953195 GCF_021184085.1 Oncorhynchus gorbuscha
AAGAGAGACAAGACCGTAGTCTAGTGGTTAAGAGAGACAAGACCGTAGTCTAGTGGTTAAGAGAGGCAAGACCGTAGTCTAGTGGTTAAGAGAGGCAAGACCGTAGTCTAGTGGTTAAGAGAGGCAAGACCGTAGTCTAGAGGTTAAGAGAGGCAGGACCGTAGTCTAGTGGTTAAGAGAGACAAGACCGTAGTCTAGTGGTTAAGAGAGGCAGGACCGTAGTCTAGTGGTTAAGAGACAAGACCGTAGTCTAGTGGTTAAGAGACAAGACCGTAGTCTAGTGGTTAAGAGAGACAAGACCGTAGTCTAGTGGTTAAGAGAGACAAGACCAGTCTAGTGGTTAAGAGAGGCAAGACCGTAGTCTCGTGGTTAAGAGACAAGACCGTAGTCTAGTGGTTAAGAGAGACAAGACCGTAGTCTAGTGGTTAAGAGAGGCAGGACCGCAAGCGGAGGGGTCCAATCCCACTGGACAAGTGAGTGGTTGCTGGTATCAAATCCTAGATGCCATACCTGCTGTTCTGCCCTTGAACAAGGCACTTAACCCCCCACAACTGGTTCACAGGAGCTTTAGTATGGCACCTCCAACCTCTATATACACGGTACATTCGGAAAATATTCAGACACCTCAACTTTTCCACATCGTTACTTTACAGCCATATTATAACATTACATTTTGGTTTGTCTCATCAATCTACACTCAATACCCCAAAATGAAAAAGCAAAAACTGATTTTTTTTTAGAAATTGTAGCAAATTGATGACAAATAAACTGAAATATCACATCTACATAAGTATTTCCACCCGGCACAGCCAGAAGAGGACTGGCCACCCCACATATGCTCTCTCTAATTCTCTCTTTCTTTCTCTCTCTCAGAGGACCTGAGCCCTAGGACCATGCCCCAGGACTACCTGACATGATGACTCCTTGCTGTCCCCAGTCCACCTGACTGTGCTGCTGCTCCAGTTTCAACTGTTCTGCCTTATTATTATTCGACCATGCTGGTCATTTATGAACATTTGAACATCTTGGCCATGTTCTGTTATAATCTCTACCCGGCACAGCCAGAAGAGGACTGGCCACCCCACATAGCCTGGTTCCTCTCTAGGTTTCTTCCTAGGTTTTGGCCTTTCTATGGAGTTTTTCCTAGCCACCGTGCTTCTACACCCGCATTGCTTGCTGTTTGGGGTTTTAGGCTGGGTTTCTGTACAGCACTTTGAGATATCAGCTGATGTACGAAGGGCTATATAAATAAATTTGATTTGATTTGATTGATTTATTCAGACCCTTTACTCAGTACTTTGTTGAAGCACCTTTGGCAGCGATTATAGCCTTGAGACTTCTTGAGTATGACGCTACAAGCTTGGCACACCTTGTATTTGGGGAGTTTCTCCCATTCTTCTCTGCAGATCCTCTCAAGCTCTGTCAGGTTGGGTGGGTAGCATCGCTGCACAGATATTTTCAGGTCTCTCCAGAGATGTTGGATCGGGTTCAAGTCTGGGCTCTGGTTGGGTCACTCAAGGACATTCAGAGACTTGTCCTGAAGCCACTCCTGCATTGTCTTGGCTGTGTGCTTAGGGTCTTTGTCCTGTTGGAAGGTGAACCTTCGCCCCAGTCTGAGGTCCTGAGCAGGTTTTCATCAAGGATCTCTGTATTTTTCTCTGTTCATCTTTCCCTTGATCCTGACTAGTCTCCCAGTCCCTGCCGCTAAAAACATCCCCACAGAATGATGCTTCCACCACCAAGCTTCACCGTATGGATGGTGCCAGGTTTCCTCTAGACGTGCCGCTTGATATTCAGGCCAAAGATTTCGATCTTGGTTTCATCAGACCAGAGAATCTTGTTTCTCCTGGTCAGAGTCCTTTAGGTACCTTTTACTGAGCAGTGGCTTCCGTCTGTCTACTCTACCATAAAGGTCTGATTGGTGGAGTGCTGCAGAGATGGTTGTCCTTCTGGAAGGTTCTCCCATCTCCACATAGGAACTCTGGAGCTCTGTCAGACAGACCATTGGGTTCTTGGTCACCTCCCTGAACAAGGCCCTTCTCCCCAGATTGCTCAGTTTGGCCGGGAAACCAGCTCTCGGAAGAGTCTTGGTGATTCCAACCTTCTTCCATTTAAGAATGATTGAGGCCACTGTGTTCTTGGGGACCTTCAATGCTGCATAATTTTTTTGGTACCCTTCCGCAGATCTGTGCCTTGACACAATCCTGTCTCGGAGCTCTAAGGACAATTCCTTCAAACTCATGGTCCTTGGTTTTTGCTCTGACATGCACTGTCAACTGTGGGACCTTTATATAGACAGCTGTGTGCCTTTCCAGATCATATCCAATCATTTTAGTTTACAGGTGGACTCCAATCAAGTTGTAGAAACATCAAGGATTATCAATGGAAACAGGATGTATCTGAATAGTTAAGTAAATAAGGTTACATTTTTTAATACATTTGCAAACATTTCTGAAGACTTGTTTTTGCTTGGTCTGACATCACTAATTGAGTGACTGTCAGTGACAAACTGCTGATGCACAACCAAATGTCTAAATTGGACCTGGTGTATTCTATTAGTCTTAAAATAGTAAGTTGAGACCCAAACTGAGCTCCTAAGATATTGTCAAACCACGTCAAGAGGCAGTCAATGAACTGGGAGTAGCTGGAGATGGACTTGACCTCCAGGCAAGCAACCAGAGCCATGTCGTCTGCATATTTGATGAGGGCCACATCGCTGTTGCTTCCTAACAGACAATCTCTTTGTCCGAATGTTCTTTCCTCTTTCAGTTTCTGTCCTGTTTTCTTCCTTTGTGGATTTTATCCACATGCCTCAGCAGATGAGACTTCTGAGTGAATCCTTTACCACAGACGGAGCAGCCATGTGGTTTCTCTCCTGTGTGAGTCAGTATATGCCTCCTTAGGTCCGCCTTCTGAATGAAGCTTTTCCCACAGTCACCACACCTGTATGGTTTCTCTCCTGTGTGAGTCCGTATATGTTCAGTTAGGTGCCCCTTCTCATTGAAGCTTTGCCCACAGTCACCACAGCGAAATGAATTATCTCTGGTGTGAGTTTGTATATGTGTGGTTAAGTTCCCCCACCTTTTTAAAAACTAGGCAAGTCAGTTAAAAACAAATTCTTACCTAAACCGGCCACTCCCGGACAGCGCTGGGCCAATTGTGCGCCACCCTATGGGACTCCCAATCACGGCCGGTTGTGATACAGCCTGACAGACAATCTCTTGGTCCTAATGTCCTTTCATCTTTCAGTTTCTGTCCTATTTTCTTCCTTTGTGAATTTTATCCACATGCCTCAGCAGATTCGTCTTCTGAGTGAATCCTTTACCACAGACGGAGCAGCGATGGTGTTTCTCTCCTGTGTGAATCAGTTTGTGCCTCCTTAGGTCCCCTTTCTGATTGAAGCTTTTCCCACAGTCACCACAGCTAAATGCTTTCTCTCCTGTGTGAGTCACTTTGTGCATGGTTAGGTGCCCCTTCCGATTGAAGCTTTTCCCACAGTCACCACAGGTAAATGGTTTCTCTCCTGTGTGAGTCAGATTGTGCATGGTTAGGTGCCCCTTCCGATTGAAGCTTTTCCCACAGTCATCACAGGTAAAAGGTTTCTCTCCTGTGTGAATCAGTTTGTGCATGGTTAGGTGCCCCTTTCGATTGAAGCTTTTCCCGCAGTCAATACAGCTAAATGGTTTCTCTCCTGTGTGAGTCACTTTGTGCATGTTTAGGTGCCCCATCCGATTGAAGCTTTTCCCACAGTCACCACAGCTAAATGGTTTCTCTCCTGTGTGAGTCAGTTTATGTTCAGTTAGGCTCATCTTCCGATTGAAGCTTTTCCCACAGTCACCGCAGCTAAATGGTTTCTCTCCTGTGTGAATCCTCATGTGATTGGACAGGGCTCCTTTTTGTTTGAAGGTCATTCCACAAACAGGGCAGGTGCAGGGTTTACCACTGTGACAGAGTCGGACATGGGCCTTCAGTTTACAGCTGGAGTTGTAGAGTTTATTGCAGAATCTACATTCACTGGGTCTGTTCTTGGTGAGAGTCACATGTCTCTTCAGGTCAGCTTTTTTAGCAAATGTTTCACCACAGTCACGACAGCTGTGAGTTTTTCTAGATGTGGTGCTGGGTTTAGAACAATGTTTTTCAAATGGTGGACTGGGATCCAATGGTGGGCTGCTGTCAAGTCCTACTGTGTAGCTGCTTACGGCTGAGCTGCGTCTGGAGGCATTGTTTTGATTATCTGGAGGGTCACAGGGAATGTTGAGACCCTTAATGTGGGTCACAGTGGCAAAAGGTTTGATATCCATTGGTTTAGAGTCTCTCTCTTTGTTCTCCACAGTCTGGGTTTGGGGAAGAGTCAAGGTCCAAAGTGGGTCCTCCTGATCACATTCACTTTTCACACAGGAAGGAGTGAATATGAACTTCATGATATCAGGCTCCAGACCTTGAAGCTGCTCTTCCTCCTGACTGGTCCTGACTTCCTCCTGTTCCTCTTTAATCTGTTTGGTCTCTGGGTCCTTCTGCTCCAGACTGGGGCTCCACTCCTGCTCACAGTGCTGCTGCTCAGGGGGAACCTCTTCTTCAGAGACAGAGAGCTGCAGGGACTCTGGAGGGAAGGAGAGGAGGAGCAGAGGTTACCTATACAGCCTGGATACAGAGGTTACCTATACAGCCTGGATACAGAGGTTACCTATACAGCCTGGATACAGAGGTTACCTATACAGCCTGGATACAGAGATTACCTATACAGCCTGGATACAGAGGTTACCCAGCTATACAGCCTGGATACAGAGGTTACCCTGCTATACAGCCTGGATACAGAGGTTACCCTGCCATACAGCCTGGTTAGCTATACAGTCTTGATACTAGGGCTGGGCTATATCGAGTTTTTTCAAATATATTTTAGCGTGATATGTAACATGCCTGTATCGCAAGAATCGAGGTTTTGTTGTAATGTTGTTACGTTTTGCAAATGCAGCATCTCACGGTCTCTTCTCTGTCAGCCCAATCATGTCCCAATTGCATGACAAGACGTGCACAGAGGTTATCCACCAATCACAACCCGCCTTTCACAAATTGTAACCATGCCTGAGCGATAAAATCATCCCTCAAAAGGGCAACAATGTTTTTTCAGTAATATAGAAGTGGTTCGTGTTTAAGAGGTCTGATGTTCAGCAAACGAATGTCCTGTATAAAAATGTGTCGAAAGACGACGAAAAGCAGCAGCACAACCAACCCCTTCAACTGAAACACGCGGTGGAATGGGAGGAATGCGGGAAAAACGTCTGATAAAAGACAAACTACCAGCCGCATCCTTTTCAAATGTTATCTCTTATGACAAGAAATGTTTGAGTTGGAAGGAGATAACGGATGCCGTGACCTATTACTACGCGAAATATATCTTTACAGCAGAAAAGACAGGCTTTAAAAAGCTGCTAGGTAACACAGTTGACCACAAATATCAGCTGCCAAGCAGCAAGTATTTCACTGAAGAAGCCCTGCTGTGATTATACTCTGCTACCCGCGAAAGAGTGACAGAGAAGCTGGCTAGTGTTTCTTATTTTTCCACCTCAGCCGATCTACGGTCGAGCAGAACGTCAGAAACTCTGTACCTAAGTTTGACAGTCCACTACATAAATGACTACTGGAAATTGCAACATGTCTGCCTCCAGACGTCTTTCTTCCCCGATGATCATACGGGTGAAGTAATAGCCCCGGGTCTCAAAGACTCTCTGGCATCGTGGAAGATGAGCCTGACAGCGGGAGCAACATGATAAAAGCATTGCGCTTGAACAACTGGACCAGCCTGCAGTGCTTTGGCCACAGGCTTCACCTCGACATCGGTATGTGTGACATTGGATAATTAAAGTGCATTCAAAATAGTGATGTTCAGGCCAGCTGTAGGCTAATGTGTTAGTAGTTGTGTCGTTCTGCCAATCCAATAACAAATAGTGATGTTCAGGCCAGCTGTAGGCTAATGTGTTAGTAGTTGTGTCGTTCTGTCAATCCAATAACAAATAGTGATGTTCAGGCCAGCTGTAGGCTAATGTGTTAGTAGTTGTGTCGTTCTGCCAATCCAATAACATATAGTGATGTTCAGGCCAGCTGTAGGCTAATGTGTTAGTAGTTGTGTCGTTCTGCCAATCCAATAGCAAAGAACCACAGGCTGTTTTAATTATAACAAACAATTTAACTAAATTAATACGTTTTCAATCAAAATGATTATATATAAACGACATTCAAACAGCTAGTGGTCAAACATTCCTGAACAATAGAATACACGCGTGGGGTTTGTTCATTTGTTTTGCACAAATAGGCCTTGAGCGCTCATTTTTATTTTAATAAAGAAAATTCATTGAAGAATGTCTTGACCTTTTTTATTTGTTTGGAGATAAACAAGAAATCGAGATTTATTCTGAATCATCCAAACCTCCATTTTGTTTTAGATATTACTTTTAGGCCATATCGCCCAGCCCTACTTTATACCCTGCAGCCATTAGGCCTGAATGAGGATGTATTGTATGTTGAGGTCCCTGGTAAAAACCTCTGTATCCAGGCTGTTAGGACTGAATGAGGATGTATTGTATGTTGAGGTCCCTGGTAAAAACCTCTGTATCCAGGCTGTTAGGACTGAATGAGGATGTATTGTATGTTGAGGTCCCTGGTAAAAACCTCTGTATCCAGGCTGTTAGGACTGAATGAGGATGTATTGTATGTTGAGGTCCCTGGTAAAAACCTCTTTATCCAGGCTGTTAGGACTGAATGAGGATGTATTGTATGTTGAGGTCCCTGGTAAAAACCTCTGTATCCAGGCTGTTAGGACTGAATGAGGATGTATTGTATGTTGAGGTCCCTGGTAAAAACCTCTGTATCCAGGCTGTTAGAACTGAATGAGGATGTATTGTATGTTGAGGTCCCTGGTAAAAACCTCTGTATCCAGGCTGTTAGAACTGAATGAGGATGTATTGTATGTTGAGGTCCCTGGTCTGGAACAGAGGTTGTGTTAAGGACTGGTCACATGACATGTGATTTCCATCCTACACTGTGTTTGTGACAACATGTACGTGGGACAGACATCCAGATGCTTGAAACGGAGCTGAAGCAAGGATGAAAATAACCTTGTTGCTCGTCTCTTTGTCCGGTGCTCTAACAGCGTGTCTTCTCTTCAATTCCAGGTGGAAGTGTCACCAAGACGACAACCCTTCTGGATATATACTTTACGCCTCCAACTCAATCATCAAGTCTGCAGACGACACAGCGGCCTGATTACCAACAACGCCGAGACAGACTACAGGGAGGAGGTGAGGGCCCTGGTGGAGGAGGTGAGGGCCCTGGTGGAGGAGGTGAGGGCCCTGGTGGAGGAGGTGAGGGCCCTGGTGGAGGAGGTGAGGGCCCTGGTGGAGGAGGTGAGGGCCCTGGTGGAGGAGGTGAGGGCCCTGGTGGAGGAGGTGAGGGCCCTGGTGGAGGAGGTGAGGGCCCTGGTGGAGGAGGTGAGGGCCCTGGTGGAGGAGGTGAGGGCCCTGGTGGAGGAGGTGAAGGCCCTGGTGGAGGAGGTGAGGGCCCTGGTGGAGGAGGTGAGGGCCCTGGTGGAGAGGTGTCAGAAATAACCTTCCCTCAACGTCAACAAAACGAAGCTGATCGTGGACTTCAGGAAACAGCAGAGGGAGCCCCAATCCACATCGACGGAACAGTAGTGGAGAAGGTGGAAAGCTTCAAGTTGCTCTGCGTACACATCACTGACAAACTGAAATGGTCCACCCACACAGACAGTGTGGTGAAGAAGGCGCAACGGGGGACTTGGCCCCTAAGACCCTCTGCACCGCCCACAACCGCAGGGCTCTCCAAAGGGTGAAGCGGTCCTGGGGGCACAATGCCTGCCCTCCAGGACACCACCTCCAGGCACCCGATGTCACAGGAAGATGATCAAGGACAACAACCACCCGAGCCACTGCCTGTTCTCCCCGCTATCATCCAGAAGGTGGTCAGTACAGGTGCATCAAAGCTGGGACCGAGAGACTGTTAAATAAAATCAAATCAAATCAAATTTATTTATATAGCCCTTCGTACATCAGCTGATATCTCAAAGTGCTGTACAGAAACCCAGCCTAAAACCCCAAACAGCAAACAATGCAGGTGTAAAAGCTTCTATCTCAAGGCCATCAGACTGTTAAATAGCTTCTATCTCAAGGCCATCAGACTGTTAAATAGCAATCACTACCCAGCTACAACCCAATTATTTAAAAACTATATATAAATAATGTTCCTTTATCAGGACTCTGTCTTTCAAAGGTTATTGATAAAAATCCAAATAACAGATCTTGATTGTAAAGGGTTTAAATACGGTTTCCCAATGAACCATGAACAATTAATGAACATGCACCTGTGGAACGGTCATTAAGACACTAACAGCTTACAGACGGTAGGTAATTAAGGTAACAGTTATGAAAACTTAGGACACTAAAGAGGCATTCCTACTGACTCTGAAAAACACCAAAATAAAGATGCTCTGGGTCCCTGCTCATCTGCGTGAACGTGCCTTAGGCATGCTGCAAGGAGGCATGAGGACTGCAGATGTGGCCAGGGCAAGAAATTGCAATGTCTGTACTGTGAGACGCCTAAGACAGCGCTACAGGGAGACTGGACGGACAGCTGATTGCTCTCGCAGTGGCAGACAACGTGTAACAACACCTACACAGGATCGGTACATCCGAACATCATACCTGCGGGACAGGTTCAAGATGGCAACAACAACTGTCCGAGTTACACCAGGAACCCACAACCCCTCCATCAGTGCTCAGACTGTAGGCAATAGGTTGAGAGAGGCTGGACTGAGGGCTTGGGGGCCTGTTGTAAGGCAGATCCTCACCAGACTTCACTGGCAACAACGTCGCCTATGGGCACAAACCCACCGTCGCTGGACCAGACAGGACTGGCAAAAAGTGCTCAACACTGACAAGTCATGGTTTTGTCTCACCAGGGGTGATGCTCGGATTTACGTTTATCGTCACTCAGGAGTTACTCAACAAAACATCTTCTATCTCAAGGCCATCAGACTGTTAAACAGCCATCACTAGCCGGCTACCACCCAGTTACTCAACCCTGCACCTTAGAGGATTCTGCCCTATGTACATAGACATGGAATCACTGGTCACTTTAATAGTGTTTACATACTGCTTTACTCATCTCATATGTATATACTGTATTATATTCTTCTGTATTTTACTCAATGCCACTCCAACATCGCTCGTCATAATATTTATATATTTATTAATTACATTTTACTTTTTAGATGTGTGTATGGTTGTGAATTGTTAGATACTACAGTTGGAGCTCGGAACACAAGCATTTCGATACACTCTCAATAACATCTGCTAAATGTGTATGTGACCAATGTGATTTGAAGTACAGTGAGATCCTTGATGAAAACCTGCTCCAGAGCGCTCAGCACCTCAGAAAGGGGGCGAAGGTTTTAACAGGACTACGACCCTAAGCACACAGCCAAGACAACGCAGGAGTAGCTTCGAGACAAGTCTTTGAATGTCCTTGAGTGGCCCAACCAGAGCCCGGACTTGAACCCGATCAAACATCTCTGGAGAGACCTGAAAATACCTGTGCAGCAACGCTCCCCATCCAACCAGACAGAGCTTGAGAGGATCTGCAGAGAAGAATGGGAGAAACTCCCCAAATACAAGTGTGACAAGCTTGTAGCGTCATACCCAAGAAGACTCGAGGCTGTAATCGCTGCCAAAGGTGCTTCAATGAAGTACTGAGTAAAGGGTCTGTCAATGGAATATGCAAAAACAATCTAAAAACCTCTTTCTTCTTTGTCAGTATGGGGTATTGTGATGCCATTATGGGGTATTGTGATGTCATTATGGGGTATTGTGATGTCATTATGGGGTATTGTGATGTCATTATGGGGTATTGTGATGCCATTATGGGGTATTGTGATGTCATTATGGGGTATTGTGATGTCATTATGGGGTATTGTGATGTCATTATGGGGTATTGTGATGCCATTATGGGGTATTGTGATGTCATTATGGGGTATTGTGTGTAGATTGATGAGAAAAACTATTTAATCCATTTTAGAATAAGGCTGTAACGTAACAAAATGTGGAAAAAGTCAAGAGGTCTGAATATTTCCTGAAACCACTGAGGTGTTGTGTGTTTACCTCGTCTTTCATTTTGTTGCAGATTGTCGTCTGTATTGTTCTGTCTGAGATTATGGATTCCTGATACAAACACCTCATTTTGTATTTGTAGAACTACATCTCTATGTTCTGTTCTATCTGATATGACATCGAGTGGCCCTTTGGGTTAGTTTAGATTACCACAGGTGTTTGTAATTATCTCTGGCTGCCCAAGTCAAATCTCTTTCCCATTAATTGACCAATCAGATCAGCACTGAAAAGTATCTGGAGTGAAAAGATATATGATTGGTGGGGGGGAGACAGAATTGGTCTGCCAGTATAAACGCAGCCTGAGTGGCCTCATCTGTCTCACTGTTTGGGGAGATTTGCTCTGATGAAGGTTGAACGACCGAAAGATAAAATGTAAGAAATGCGCATCTGGTTATTTTTTTGTTTGTTTCTGAAGTCAGTAAATTCTAGAACCTATTTTCAGACTTTCAAATAACTTCCTGGTTTTCGTAACACAGACATGTTTTTATCCATGTACAGCTACCTGTCAATACGTCTACATACGAACCTATTCTACATAGTTGTATCTCTGGTGTGATCCGCAGCAGTCTCCGTAGCAGATCATTCTCTTCCTGGTACTCCGCTACTGCTTTCGCAAATGCCCCGGAAATCTCCACAGCAGCAAACGCCGTTAAACGCTCATTTAAAAACTCTTGAAACGACTGTAGTTTAGACATTTTCAGGAGAGTTGGGTGTTCAGCAAGTATGGGATCTTGACGTGGGTTCTCCTGATCACATTCACTTTTCACACAAGGAGGAGTATATATGAACTCTATGATATTAGGCTCCACCCCTTGAAGCTGCTCTTCCTCCTGACTGGTCCTGACTTCCTCCTGTTCCTCTTTAATCTGTTTGGTCTCTGGGGTCTTATGTCCCAGACTGGGGCTCCACTCCTGCTCACAGTGCTGCTGCTCAGGGGGAACCTCCTCTTCAGAGAGCTGCACGGGTTCTGGAGGGACAGAGAAGAGGAGCAGAGGTTACCTATACTGCCTGGATACAGAGATTACCTATACAGCCTGGATACAGAGGTTACCTATACAGCCTGGATACAGAGGTTACCTATACAGCCTGGATACAGAGGTTACCTATACAGCCTGGATACAGAGGTTACCTATACAGCCTGGATACAGAGGTTACCTATACAGCCTGGATACAGAGGTTACTTATACAGCCTGGTTACAGAGGTTACCTATACAGCCTGGATACAGAGGTTACCTATACAGCCTGGTTACAGAGGTTACCTATACAGCCTGGTTACAGAGGTTACCTATACAGCCTGGTTACAGAGGTTACCTATACAGCCTGGATACAGAGGTTACCTATACAGCCTGGTTACAGAGGTTACCTATACAGCCTGGATACAGAGGTTACCTATACAGCCTGGATACAGAGGTTACCTATACAGCCTGGATACAGAGGTTACCTATACAGCCTGGATACAGAGGTTACCTATACAGCCTGGATACAGAGGTTACCTATACAGCCTGGATACAGAGGTTACCTATACAGCCTGGATACAGAGGTTACCTATACAGCCTGGATACAGAGGTTACTTATACAGCCTGGTTACAGAGGTTACCTATACAGCCTGGATACAGAGGTTACCTATACAGCCTGGTTACAGAGGTTACCTATACAGCCTGGTTACAGAGGTTACCTATACAGCCTGGTTACAGAGGTTACCTATACAGCCTGGATACAGAGGTTACCTATACAGCCTGGTTACAGAGGTTACCTATACAGCCTGGATACAGAGGTTACCTATACAGCCTGGTTACAGAGGTTACCTATACAGCCTGGATACAGAGGTTACCTATACAGCCTGGATACAGAGGTTACCTATACAGCCTGGTTACAGAGGTTACCTATACAGCCTGGATACAGAGGTTACCTATACAGCCTGGTTACAGAGGTTACCTATACAGCCTGGTTACAGAGGTTACCTATACAGCCTGGTTACAGAGGTTACCTATACAGCCTGGATACAGAGGTTACCTATACAGCCTGGATACAGAGGTTACCCAGCTATACAGCCTGGATACAGAGGTTACCCAGCTATACAGCCTGGATACAGAGGTTACCTATACAGCCTGGATACAGAGGTTACCTATACAGCCTGGTTACAGTGGTTACCTATACAGCCTGGATACAGAGGTTACCTATACAGCCTGGATACAGAGGTTACCCTGCTATACAGCCTGGATACAGAGGTTACCTATACAGCCTGGATACAGAGGTTACCTATACAGCCTGGATACAGAGGTTACCTATACAGCCTGGATACAGAGGTTACCTATACAGCCTGGTTACAGAGGTTACCTATACAGCCTGGATACAGAGGTTACCTATACAGCCTGGATACAGAGGTTACCTATACAGCCTGGTTACAGAGGTTACCTATACAGCTTGGATACAGAGGTTACCTATACAGCCTGGTTACAGAGGTTACCTATACAGCCTGGATACAGAGGTTACCTATACAGCCTGGATACAGAGGTTACCCTGCTATACAGCCTGGATACAGAGGTTACCCTGCTATACAGCCTGGATACAGAGGTTACCCTGCTATACAGCCTGGATACAGAGGTTACCCTGCTATACAGCCTGGATACAGAGGTTACCTATACAGCCTGGATACAGAGGTTACCTATACAGCCTGGATACAGAGGTTACCTATACAGCCTGGATACAGAGGTTACCTATACAGCCTGGATACAGAGGTTACCTATACAGCCTGGATACAGAGGTTACCACAGTCCCCAAATCCAGAACAAATTCAAGAAAGCGATCAGTATTATGAAGAGCCATTGTTGCATCGAACTCCGTTCCATCGCAAATTTCTCAAGTGAACAGCAAACCTGTTTTAGAAAACAGAAAGCAACACCTCTCCCCTATTTGACCTAGATAATTTTGTGTGTATGTATTGATATATTGATGTAGGCTATGTGTGCCTTTTAAAAATGTTTTCTGTAGTTCTGTCCTTGAGCTGTTCTTGTCTATTAATGTTCTGGATGATGTTATGTTTCACGTAAACCCCAGGAAGAGTAGCTGCTGCTTTTGCAACAGCTAATGGGAATCCTAATAAAATACCAAATTACCACAGTATAAGTCATAACCATAAAACAGTCAAACAGGGAAATGGGTCTAATCTTTTTTCAACCATTTCCCATAGGGGATTTTACAATAAAATAAGGAGGCTAACCCTGGAATGACGTTTTGATAAACGTGTAAATCTCTCTAGGACAAGATGACTTTTATCAATATATTTGCCTATATTTACCCCCCCCAAAATGAAATCCTAATTAGCTGCTAATGTGGCTATCAAAAAGAACAACAAATGCCATGATGAGCTGCATGAGACTGCTGAATCAAGTAAGAATGTCTGGATTAACTATCGAATGTTATCTAAAATGTAGTAATGAAATAAATAATGAATAAATCGGCTTCATTTCCTTAAATTGAACATTCTGTGAACGGTCTTGTGCAAATGTTTAATTGACAAAATACCTGTTAGGTGTCTGCTAGAGGTGATGAGCAGGCGCTGCAGGGATTTGTAGTTTCCAATTATGTCTTATTTTGATGCTATTTTCGAATCAGAGTAAATAAAGACAAAAATCAGTGGAAGGGGAGGCCCATCCTCCACAGTGAATTCCATTTTTTATTTAAAGTTATCCTTCTTAGATAAAACTATAGTAAATATATTCACGTCACCAAATAATTGATTAAAACACACGGTTTTGCAATGAAGGTCTCCAGTAGCCTCAGCAGCACTCTGTAGGGTAGCACCATGGTGTAGCTGGAGGACAGCTAGCTTCCATCCTCCTCCGAGTACATTGACTTCAATACAAAACATAGGAGGCTCATGGTTCTCCTCCCCCCCTTCTATAGACTTACACAGTAATTATGAAAACTTCGAGACGACATCATCCAACCTATCAGAGCTCTTGCAGCATGAACTGACATGTTGTCCACCCAATCATAGGATCAGAGAATTAAACTAGTACTAAAAGCATAAGCTACAGCTAGCTAGCACTGCATAACATGCATGTGGTGAGTAGTTGACTTAAAGAGAGAAAGACAATAGTTGATCACTTTTTAATGAATTAATTTCTTAAATGAAGAGCGAGAGAAAGCTATATTTCACTTCCACTTTGTTGTACACTACCATTCATAGACTATGTTGTAGCAACCTCATGATGGCTATAGGGAAAATGTGAGTATCATGTAGTAACCTAAACCTATCGATGTTACATTGAGCTGGGCGAATGGAATATGAATGACAGTATCCTAAACCTATCGATGTTACATTGACCTGGGCGAATGGAATATGAATGACAGTATCCTAAACCTATCGCTGTTACATTGAACTGGGTGAATGGAATATAAATTACAGTATCCTAAACCTATCGCTGTTACATTGAACTGGGCGAATGGAATATGAATGACAGTATCCTAAACCTATCGCTGTTACATTGAACTGGGTGAATGGAATATGAATGACAGTATCCTAAACCTATCGCTGTTACATTGAACTGGGTGAATGGAATATAAATTACAGTATCCTAAACCTATCGCTGTTACATTGAACTGGGTGAATGGAATATAAATGACAGTATCCTAAACCTATCGCTGTTACATTGAACTGGGTGAATGGAATATAAATTACAGTATCCTAAACCTATCGCTGTTACATTGAGCTGGGCGAATGGAATATAAATGACAGTCATCCAATATGCTAATAGAAATAAGGCCGTGCTCATAAAAAAACAGCCCCGACCGCCACTGAAGAAAACATTGCTAAAAGTCACCTTGTCTGAGAGAGATATACATGGTTATCAAACCGTCACACCGGGGTAAGCCAACATGAAACGCAGTACAAATGTTAAGTGTTCTAAAATCCCCTATGGGAAAAATGAATGGTGGGAAAACGATTGGAACCCTGTTAGAGCGCAAGGTTTTATGGGTATTATTACTGTGGGACTCTACAGGCTTTAGACATCAGGAGTAGGGTCAATTATTTCAATTTAAGACAGTAAATTCAAGACTGTTAACTATAATGCCAATTCAATAATTAAACTAGAATCAATTTTCAATTACTTCTCAGTAATTGAAGATGAGCTATGTATTTCTAAAGTGTATACATTTTGAATTATAAATTAAATTCACTTCCTGTTTTTATGACAATGTTTTTATCCATGCACGGTAGGTTTAAAAACAACTTTTTAAACGTGTATGAAGTGGTGATCAGTTAACAGTTTATCAATAAAGTATAACTATAGCTAGCTATCAGTATCTACATACGAACCTCTTCTACATAGTTGTATCTCTGGTGTCCTCCGCAGCAGTCTCCGTAGCCGATCATTCTCCTCCTGGTACTCCACTACCGTTTTCTCAACTGCACCGAAAATATCCACAGCAGCCGCCGATAAACGATCATTTAAAAACACACACAACATCTGTAGTTTAGACATTTGAATAAAATTAGAGATGGGTATCCTATTTAGTTTCGTAAGTATGTCTTTCTTTACTGCACACAAGGAACAATAACAACTCGTTTCCAATCCTACTTCCGTGTTCTAGTCAAGGAATCTTGGGACGTTCTTTGTTCTAGTTGGTGACGAACCCAGAAACACAACAGCGCCGCCAGCTGGATGGGAGTTTACTGTGCAAGGCAGCCTACAGTCCAGTAGTAAAGGAAAACGGCGACTACATGTAGACAAATAGTGGTTATCATAAGTATAGGATGATCTGGGAGAATCTATTCTTCCCCAGGAGTCAACAGTTTATCATTAATCCATACAAGATTAAATCAACATGATGAATGAGCAGCATTAGGTCAGAATTTATGAGAAATACTCTTGGAAATACTCTTGGAAATACTCTTGGATAAATGCAAGGATACCTTTTCTGGAATTGTTTTTCATTTCATGTATTAATTACATCAGCCTGACCTAAATCAAATGACCAGATATTGCTGTTTCTAATGAAGGGAAAAATTAAACGGACTTTGAACAGCAGAACTGTGAATTTCCTAAAATACTCTGTACGGTTTGATCATTACCTTGTCATTCAAATCAAATGAAACTTTATTTACATACGTTGTTTTACAACATTAAGTCCATGGTACAGTATATGTATTTATCTGAGACCCACAGTATGAATGGTCTGGAGTTGCTTTCCTTTCCTAAGAGTGTTGTTCACATTGTCTTTTTATTCTTCTGACTGAAGGTGATATTTCTGTGGTCTGTTTTTCTCTCTTTGTGGATATTATCTATACTGTATGCTCAGGGTTGGGTGGGTTCCTTTCTAAATGTAATCCGTTACAGTTACTAGTTACCTGCACAAAATTGTAATCAGTAGTGTAACTTTTGGATTCCCCCAAAACTCAGTAACGTAATCTGATTACATTTAGTTACTTTTAGATTACTTCCCCCTTAAGAGGCATTAGAATAATACAAAAACATGTATGTTACCAATTGAATAACATTTATTGCAGAATAAATCAATGTTAAAGTTTACATAGCAGGTGGATTGTATTTATCATCATTAGTCATTTAGGTCAACATTGGATCATTCAGAGATCCTGACTGAACTTCTGGAGAGAGTTTGCTGCACTGAAAGTAAAGGGGCTGAATCATTTTGCACGCCCAATTTTTCATTTTTTGATTTGTTAAAAAAGTTTGAAATATCCAATAAATGTCGTTCCACTTCATGATTGTGTCCCACTTGTTGTTGATTCTTCACAAAAAAATACAGTTTTATATCTTTATGTTTGAAGCCTGAAATGTGGCAAAAGGTCGCAAAGTTCAAGGAGGCCGAATACTTTCGCAAGGCACTGTATATATATATATATATGGATGTTAAATTTTACTTTATGGGTTGGTTATATAGGCTTCCTCTAGCCCATTACTTTCTACTAGATATAATAATATGATTCAATTATATATTTATATTAAAAACCAAAGTCTATCAGAATTCCAGTCATTCCTATAAATGTTATACCCCTTGATCTTCAAGAACAGGACTTGGAAATATGGAAGAATAGATTATCCAAATGGTTTTAACCTGAGCATAACCCCCACAACTAAGGACTTATTAGCCAGCCTTACTCTGTTGTTTATGATTTTGTTGTCACGGAGGACTGATTGGGCTCGTTGATTCGAGTTGAAAAAGAAAATGCTGCCCTCATGGAATGGCTTTGAGCACCACTGAAAAGTGCTATTTACATGTGAAAAATCAATGCCATGTGCTGCATTTGCTATGGGCCTATTGTTTACCTTTTTGTAGTGGACACTTTAATATCTTGAAAATATGCAGCTGTTTAAAGCACACCCCCCCCTTGCCCCACAGACGATCCCACAGGAAGGTCCGGGGCTGGCATGGTCACACCCCCCCCCTGTTCTGAGGCCGGTTGCACTCATTGCCATAATCTTCAAAAACAACGCTGGAGGCAGCTCAACTTTTAATTATCTGGCAAAATTTGAGATATCTGTGGCATTGTTCTTTGTGCGACAAAACTGCATATTTTAAAGTGGCGTTTTTGTCCCCGGCACAAGGTGCACCTGTGTAATGATCGTGCTGTTTTATTCAGCTTCTTGATATGCCACACCTGACAGGTAGGTGGGTTATATTGACAAAGGAGAAATGCTCACTAACAGGGATGTAAACAAATTTGTGCACAACATTTGAGAGAAATAAGCTTTTTGTGCATATGGAACATTTCTGGGATATTTTATTTCAGTGCATGAAACAACACTGACTTTATATTTTTGCTCAGTATATATGGCTGTGGTCCAGTGCCTTATTTTCTACAATACTGTCCATCAACAGGCGGTAGGTAGCTTAGCGTTTTTGAGGCAAACGGAGGGTTCCAATCCCAAGCAGTGAGAGGTTGCTGCTATCAAATCCGAGATGCCATACCTGCTGTCCTGCCCTTAACCCCCCACAACAACTGCTTCACAGGAGTCATATTATGGCAGCCCCCTGCTCCAACCTCCTATATACAACGCATTCAGAAATGATTCAGAACCCTCGTCTTTTCCACATTGTGACGTTACAGCCTTATTCTAAAATGAATTAAATATTTTTTTCCCTTCTTCAATCTACACACAATACCCCATGATGACATCACAATACCCCATGATGACATCACAATACCCCATGATGACATCACAATACCCCAGATGACATCACAATACCCCATAATAAAAAAGCAAAAACAGGTTTTTAGACATTTTAGCAAATTGATTACAAGTAAATGGAAATATCACATTTACATAAGTATTCAGACCCTTTACTCAGTACTTTGTTGAAGCACCTTTGGCAGCGATTACAGCCTTGAGTCGTCTTGGATATATAGGTACAAGCTTTGCACACCTGTATTTTGGGAGTTTATCCCATTCTTCTCTGAAGATCCTCTCAAGCTCTGTCAGGTTGGATGGGACCGTCGCTGCACAGCTATTTTCAGGTCTCTCCAGAGATGTTAGATCGGGTTCAAGTCCGGGCTTTGGCTGGGCCACTCAAGGACATTTGGAGACTTGTCCCGAAGCCACTCCTGCGTTATCTTGGCTGAGTGCTTAGGGTCGTTGTCATGTTGGAAGGTGAACCTTCGCCCCAGTCTGAGATTGTGAGCGTTCTGGATTAAGTTTTCATTAAGGATCTCTGTATTTTGCTCCGTTCATCTTTCCCTTGATCCTTGATCCCAGTCGCTGCCTCTGCAAAACATCCCCACAGCATGATGCTGCCACCACCATGCTTCACCGTAGCGATGGTTCAAGGTTTCCTCCAGACGTGACGCTTGACATTCATGCCGAAGATATCAATATCTGTTTCATCAGACCAGAGACTCTTGTTTCTCATGGTCTGAGAGTCCTTTAGGTGCCTTTTGGCAAACTCCAAACGGGCCGTCATGTGCCTTTTACTGAGGAGTGGCTTCCGTCTGGCCACTTTACCATAAAGGCCTGATTGGTGGAGTGCTGCAGAGATGGTTGTCCTTCTGGAAGGTTCTCCCATCTCCACAGAGGAACTCTGGAGCTCTGTCAGAGTGACCATCGGGTTCTTGGTCACCTCGCTGACCAAGGTCCTTCTCCCCCGATTTCTCAGTCTGGCCAGGGGGCCAGCTCTAGGAAGAGTCTTGGTGGTTCCAAACTTATTCCATTTAAGAATGATGGAGGCCACTGTGTTCTTCGAACCTTCAATGCTGCTACTTGTTTTGGTGCCCTTCCCCAGATCTGTGCCTCGACACAATCCTTTCTCGGAGCTCTACGGACAATTCCTTCGACCTCATGGCTTGGTTTTTGCTCTGACATGCACTGTCATCTGTGGGACCTTAAATAGACAGGTGTGTGCCTTTCCAAATCGTGTCCAATCAATTGAATTTACCACAGGTGGACTCCAATCAAAGTTGTAGTGACATCTCAAGGATGATCAATTGAAACAGGATGCACCTGAGCTCAATTTCGAGTCTCCTCATAGCAAAGGGTCTGAATACTTACGTAAATACGGTATCTGTTTTTTAAATTTTTAATGAATTTTAAAAAATAACAATAATATTTAAGTAAAAATATATATATATTTTTTTTTTGCTTTGTCATTATGGGGTATCGTGTGTAGGGGAGATTGATAAGTAAAAGGTTAAGGGGTCTGAATACTTTCTGAATGTGTCGCTTTAGGAGGGGTTGACATGGAAGCAGGAGTTGAATTTGGAACTGTACAATTGGACAATAAAGGAATCTTAATCTGTAGTGTTTGATCATCATTCAAACCAAAGAAATGTGTTTTACAAAAGTAAATCCAAGGCCGGCTCCTGCCTTTTGGGGCCCTGAGAGATTTGGTTGGGGTGCCCCCCACCTCGCGGTAAAACATGACTACCCCTGTTATGCTGGTGAATGAGGACCCAAAAGCGACTTAACGAAAATAGAGTCTTTATTCCAGTATATGACAAAAGTAATAATCCTGGATATATCCAGGAGAAAACAAAACAGGAAAAACTGAAATCCACTCGTAGTAGCGAGGACTGACTGGAGACTCGACCATAGACTGCAGGTTGCTTCGGGAAGGCACCGACCGTAGCAGACTAAGACACCTGCTCACACGCAGCATCTGAAGAAGATAAAACACGACAGGGCGAGACAAGGACACAGAACAGCGAACATCATACAAGGATCCGACAAGGACAGAAGCGGAAAACAGAGGGAGAAATAGTGGCTCTAATCAGAGGGCAAAATAGGGGACAGGTGTGAAAAGAGTAAATGAGGAACAGCTGGGAGCAGGAACGGAACGATAAGGAGAGAGAGCGAGAGAGGGAGAGAGGGAGGGGAAGAGAGGGATAGAAAGAGGGAAAGAACCTAATAAGACCAGCAGAGGGAAACGAATAGAAGGGAAGCACAGAGACAAGACATGATAACCAATGACAAAACATGACAACCCCTCTGATGGTGAAGAGAAATGTATGTTTTAAAAATAATTTCCTGCTATTCTACACATTTTGTCATTTTTTATTTAACCTTTATTTAAGGTTAGTCGGTTAAGAACAAATTATTATTTACAATTACGGCCTAGGAACAGTGGGTTAACTGCCTTGTCAGCTCAGGGATTCGATCTAGCAACCTTTCGGTTACTGGCCCAAGGCTACCTGCCACCCCCCTGCCGTAATGACTTATTCCATGTTAATATGGGCCCCTGGGCACATTCCCTGCCTGGTCGGTATTCAGCAGTGATTACTAGATAGCTGGCTAGACTAACTTCCAATCTAAAATTGCTAATTGAGTGACTGTCAGAGACAAACAACGTGCTGATCCAAATGTCTAAATTGGACCTGGTGTATTCTACTATTCTGAGTCTTAATAGTAAGTTAAGACCCAAACTGAGCTCCTAAGATATTGTCAAACCACGTCAAGAGGCAGTCAATGAACTGGGAGTAGCTGGAGATGGACTTGACCTCCAGGCAAGCAACCAGAGCCATGTCGTCTGCATATTTGATAAGGGCCACATCGCTGTTGCTTCCTAACAGATAATCTCTTTGTCCGAATGTTCTTTCCCCTTTCAGTTTCTGTCCTGTTTTCTTCCTTTGTGGATTTTATCCACATGCCTCAGCAGATGAGACTTCTGAGTGAATCTTTTACCACAGACGGAGCAGCCATGTGGTTTCTCTCCTGTGTGAGTCAGGATATGCCTCCTTAGGTCCGCCTTCTGAATGAAGCTTTTCCCACAGTCACCACACCTGTATGGTTTCTCTCCTGTGTGAGTCCGTATATGTTCAGTTAGGTGCCCCTTCTCATTGAAGCTTTGCCCACAGTCACCACAGCGAAATGAATTATCTTTGGTGTGAGTTTGTATATGTGTGGTTAAGTTCCCTCTCTGATTGAAGCTTTTCCCACATTCTCCACAGCAAAATGAATTATCTCTGGTGTGAGTCCGTATATGCATGTTAAGGTTACCCCTTTGATTGAAGCTTTTCCCACAGTCACCACAGCTAAATGGTTTCTCTCCTGTGTGAGACAATATATGTATCTTAAGGGACCCTTTATGCCTGAAGCTCCTCCCACAGTCACCACAGATAAATGGTTTCTCTCCTGTGTGAGTCCGTATATGCATGGTTAAGACCTCCTTGCGATTAAAGCTTTTCCCACAGTCTCCACAGCTAAATGGTTTCTCTCCTGTGTGAGTCAGTTTATGCATGGTTAGGTGTCGCTTGAGCCCAAAGCTTTTCCCGCATTCTCCACAGCTAAAAGGTTTCTCACCTATGTGAGTCAGTTTATGAATGCTTAGATTCCCCTTCTGACTGAAGCTTTTCCCACAGTCACCACAGCTAAAAGGTTTCTCACCTGTGTGAGTCAGTTGATGCACGGAAAGGTGTCCCTTCTTATTGAAGCTTTTCCCACAGTCACCACAGCTGAATGGTTTCTCTCCTGTGTGAGTTCGTATATGATCCGTTAGTGTCTTCTTGAGACTGAAGCTTTTCCCACAGTCACCACAGCTAAAAGGTTTCTCTCCTGTGTGAATCAGTACATGTTCAGTTAGGTTCCCCTTCTGAGTGAAGCTTTTCCCACAGTCACCACAGTTGAATGGTTTCTCTCCTGTGTGAATCCTTAAGTGCTTGGAAAGATAGCCTTTGTATTTGAAGGTCTTTCCACAAACAGGGCAGGTGCAGTGTTTCCCACTGTGACAGCGTCGGACATGGGCCTTCAGTTTACAGGTGGAGTTGTAGCGTTTTCTGCAGAATCTACATTCACTGGGTATCTTCTTGGGGAAAGTCACATGTCTCTGCAGGTCAGCTTTCAGAGGAAACTTTGCACCACAGTCATGGCAGTGGTGAGTTCTTCTAGACGTGGTGCTGAGTTTGGAACAGTGTTTCTCCAATGGGCTGGGATCCAATGGTGGGCTGCTGTCAAGTCCCACTGTGTCGCTGCTTACGGCTGTACTGTGACTTGAGGTATTGCTGTCATTATCTGGAAGGTCAAGACCATTTAAGTGGGTCACATGGACAAAAGATTTGAGATCCACTGGTTTAGAGTCACTCTCTCTGTTCTCCACAGTCTGGGTTTGGTCCTCCTGATCACATTCACTTTTCACACAGGAAGGAGAGAAAATGAACCCTATGATATCAGGCTCCGCCCCTCGAAGCTGCTCTTCCTCCTGACTGGTCCTGACTTCCTCCTGTTCCTCTTTAATCTGTTTGGTCTCTGAGTTCTCCTGCTCCAGACTGCGGCTCCACTCCTGCTCACAGTGCTGCTGCTCAGGGGGAACCTCCTCTTCAGAGACAGAGAGCTGCAGGGAGTCTGGAGGGAAGGAGAGGAGGAGCAGAGGTTATTTATAATATAATTTGGAATCACTCATGAATTATAGATCTCTATGACATTTAATTTAATGTCTGATCAGAACAGGGATGAGGTGGATGTCCTGGTTAAGGGGGGTTTAATGGGAAGAGATGTCCGGGTTAAGGGGGGTACAATGGGAAGAGATGTCCGGGTTAAGGGGGGTTTAATGGGAAGAAATGTCCGGGTTAAGGGGGGTTTAATGGGAAGAGATGTCCGGGTTAAGGGGGGTTTCATGGGAAGAGATGTCCAGGTTACGGGGGTTTAATTAAAGGAAACGGCTAACATTGCTAACCAGCGTGCTAACTGCCCATTCATTCTTAACTACAAATGTTAACGCTAACGGGAGTGTGTGAGCTCGCTAACGCTTTAGATCCACTATAAGCGTCGCGTTACAATGCCAGCAGCACTGCGTTCTACCAGCGACACAGAGCGTGTTGTTTTGGGGGAAAACGTTGCTCTTCTAATTCCCTCTACTGTACCATAATCATCCGTTATGTGTCAGTACAATAGCTTTGGTCCAGTTTTTAGCAAGTACTCTTATATTGTTGCTAGTGGTTGTACTAAATCAGGGTTCACGAACTGGCAGCCCACTGTGTCGAATTTGGTGGTTTTTACCCCCCTATGTTTTTTTGTGTAAATTATTTGTTGGACATTGAAGACTGTAAAATAACAGGAAATCAGCTCCAAGTGACTCAAATCTGTTCCCAAGTCTGTCCAACTCATAACAGAAAGACAGGTGATCATATACAAATGTAAGCGAAGTCTGAAATGATTTATGTTTTGAGTCAAATATTATATCTGTTTGGGGTTATTATTTGCAATTACGTTCCGGCTCCCATCTGCTCAAGAAAAATATCAACCCGCAGATTAATCTAGTTGATGATCCCTGTACTAAATAATCCTCGAATTACACGTTTCTTTTGTTTACATTGTCAACGTAATCTAGAGTTTCTACTAGTTAGTATTTTCTTGACTTCCATCAAGTTTAGTCAAATAGCCAGTGGTGTCTAGTGGAGACCATAATGCAACCAAAATTAACTTTATTTCTCATTATTTCAATTTACAAGATAGAATGAAGGTGCCTGTCAGCCTTCCAAAATGGAACCTCGTCGATTCTTCCGTTTGGACGCTGACGCAACATTATCTTTCATCATCTTTCATTGAGGGGTTTGATTAATCCTGCCCGGGCGCCCGTGTAGGCGTGTTTTTCTTCGGCAGAAAGTTGAACGCATTCGATTTGGAACCGGGCTTCCTCCTTGGGTTGAGCCAGGTTCCCTGTTCAAATTCCATGGCTAAATTGGCTCAAAACAAAAGTGATGTAATTAAGCACGTGTAGTAATTAGCAGGATTGTGTGTTTTCCCATGCAGAAGGGATTGGTTTTTGATTAAAAACACTTTATCTTTCTTCAAAAATGGGAAAATACTAAGACAATTCAAAACATTTATTTTATGGTAAAAAAAAATGTTGTATGTTTCTGGACGATACACCATGCTACCTTGTTGACAACATGACCAAGCAGCACAAATGACTGTTCCGTTTGAGAAGGGCTCTCCTCCCTCCCCGCTTTCGAACCGGCTCAGCATAATCCCATTGATTTCAAAGGAAGCATTCCCTCAATGTCTGTAGTGTAGCAGGGCCACAACGAGCTCAACACAGTATAATTATTTACAACAGATGCTCCTTGGCTCCAAACCCACAAGACGAAATATCTATTGGAACTGAAGTTAAGCTGCTTAAAACAACAGCAGAGGTATGTGACATCAGGAGGACAAGTAGTAGCAGGAGAGGGAACATGTCGTGGCCGTCAGGAGAGAAATAGAAAGGGGAAACCACAGTTCAGTTGAATGCATTTAGTTGTACATCTGACTAGGTCTCCCTCCCTTTCCAGAAAGCACATTTCTCATATCTGCACTGCTCAAAGATAATTCTAACTAACTAACTAACTAACTAACTAACTAACTAACTAACTAACTAACCCTAACATAGTTCACCTGTGTCGTTTACAGTGGGAGCTAGTGATGTTACGTTTGATGCCCGAGTCAAACGCCCTCGATCACACCGACAGCTTCATTGCCGTTTTGGTACACCAGATGTACATTAATTTCCACTGAAACGCTGCGTTTGCCTTGCAGCATTGCGTTGAAGAGGCAGTTGCAGTGCGCTCTGAACACGTTGGATTTATCGAACACATCAATCAAATAGTATGCCGTGGATGGCTTGACAGAAATGGCAGCAGAAGGTGAATGTTGAACTTTTTGCTGCATACATACATATCCAGATGATGCTGCGTGACATTTTGCGCGATGACGCTGTCGGTGTGATTGAGACATAAGCCGTGTACAAGCGGTGTGCTCATTGCTTGAATCACTTTATCAGAAGCACGTGATCAATGACGTCTGAAGGTTCGTTTCATCGAACAACCACCTGATTGGTTTGGTAGAAGAAAAAAAAAGGCTACGCAGCGAACACCTTACGGGGACGTCATAGATAACAATTTGGCTGCTCAGGCCTCCCGAGTGGCACAGTGGTCTAAGACACTGCATCGCAGTGCTAGCTGTGTCACCAGTGATCCTGGTTCAAGTCCAGGCTCTGTCGCAGCAGACCCAGCATCACCCGGGTTTGGCCAGCAGGGATGTCCTTGTCCCATCGCGCACTAGCGACCCCTGTGGCGGGCCGGGCGCAGTGCACACTGACACAGTACGGTTGTGTTTCGGAGGACGCACGGCTTTTGACCTTCGCCTCTACCAAGTCCGTATGTGAGTTACAGCGTTGGGACAAGACCAATTGGATACCGAGAAAAAGGGGTAACATTTTTTTTTTAAATATAATTTGGCTGCTCTAAAAAAATATCGCCAACAGGTGCCACTACTGTACAGGTTGATCAAAGCCTCGAGTAATTTACCTATTTTCGGCACAATTGGCTGGAAAACCTCATCACTAGTGGGAGCAAATTAAGCATAGGGTCAGAACAAGCAAGCAGGGGGGGGGGGCAGAGCCAAGCACAAGCTTGCGAGATCCTATTGACGCGTTGTAGAATGTATTTGCATATTTCCGTTAGGGAACGCCTCCTCTGTGAAGTCAATCAATCAAATGTATTTTTAAAGCCCTTTTTACATCAGCAGATGTCACAAAGTGCTATACAGAAACCCAGCCTAAAACCACAAACAGCATGCAGCTGTAGTAGCACAATGGCTAGGATAAATTCCCTAGAAAGACAGGAACCTAGGAAGAAATCTAGAGAGGAACCAGGCTCTGAGGGGAGGCCAGTCCTCTTCTGACTGTGCCGGGTAGAGAGGAACCAGGCTCTGAGGGGAGGCCAGTCCTCTTCTGACTGTGCCGGGTGGAGAGGAACCAGCCTCTGAGGGGAGGCCAGTCCTCTTCTGACTGTGCCGGGTAGAGAGGAACCAGGCTCTGAGGGGAGGCCAGTCCTCTTCTTGCTGTGCCGGGTGGAGATTATAAGAGTATATGGCTATTTAAGGCCAGATTGTTCTTCAAGATGTTCAAACGTTCACTGGTGACCACCAGGGTCAAATAATAATCCCAGTGATTGTTGAGGGTGCAACAGGTCAACCTCAGGAGTAAATGTCAGTTGGCTTTTCATAGCCAAGCATTCAGAGATTGAGACAGCAGGTGCGGTGCGAGAGTCAAACAGCACGTCTGGGACAAGGTAGCATATTGGGTGAACAGGTCAGGGTTCCCTAGCCACAGGCAGAAAAATTGAAACTGGAGCAGCAGCACGACCAGGTGGACTGGGACATCCAGGAGTCATCAGGTCAGGTAGTCCTGAGGCATGACCCTAGGGCTCAGGTCATCCAGGAGGGAAAGGGAGAGAGAATTAGAGGGAGCATATTTAAATTCACACAGGATACCAGATAAGACAGGAGAATTACACCAGATATAACAGACTGACCCTAGCCCCCTAGGCACATAGACTATTTTAGCATAGATACTGGAGAATGAGACAGGGCTGGGTCGGGGGACACTGTGGCCCGTCCAACGATACCCCCGGACAGGCCCAACGACTAGTCTGGATTTCTCTTTCTGTCTGTGATATGCTCACAGAGTTTCTAAACCCAGAGACGCAACATCACAAGGCTTCTGGGAACGCTTGCAAAACAAACCAAGCAGGGGTTTGAGAAGTCAATGAGAGAAGTGAAAAATTCTTCCTTAGCTGTTAATTTTCTTGAAATCTAAAGGCACAACCTAGATTTGAGCCAATGTCTTAAGTAGTTGAACATGTTATTACTCCAACCTCATGAAAGTGACGAACTGACACGTTTTAATTTTCGTCAAAAACAACTTTATATCGAAGGAGTGCCTTTTGATTTGCCGGCCTACACAGTTCGTCACGAGATGACCGTTAGAAACACGTCATTGGGTCTACGCATGAGCTTAGCTAGCCAACGTCCCCTACGCATGAGCTTAGCTAGCCAACGTCCCCTACGCATGAGCTTAGCTAGCCAACGTCCCCTACGCATGAGCTTAGCGAGCCAACGTCCCCTACGCATGATCTTAGCTAGCCAAAGTCCCCTACGCATGAGCTTAGCTAGCCAACGTCCCCTACGCATGATCTTAGCTAGCCAACGTCCCCTACGCATGAGCTTAGCTAGCCAACGTCCCCTACGCATGATCTTAGCTAGCCAACGTCCCCTACGCATGATCTTAGCTAGCCAACGTCCCCTACGCATGATCTTAGCTAGCCAACGTCCCTACGCATGATCTTAGCTAGCCCAACGTCCCTACGCATGATCTTAGCTAGCCAACGTCCCCTACGCATGAGCTTAGCTAGCCAACGTCCCCTACGCATGAGCTTAGCTAGCCAACGTCCCCTACGCATGAGCTTAGCTAGCCAACGTCCCCTACGCATGAGCTTAGCTAGCCAACGTCCCCTACGCATGAGCTTAGCTAGCCAACGTCCCCTACAAGTGTGATCGGGGATTTCTATTGGAGAAGCAGTTTCTGCCTATCTTCATACTGTACTGGTTTTGGTATGCTCTTGCTGGGGTTCTACAATGAACATCCTGGGAATATTGACTGCTGATAGGCTTACATAATACTGACTGGTGTGACCTTGACCAATAAGACCTTAATGAAATTGGTGGTCTTCTTACAGGAGAAGTTGTTATTATGTTATTCAATCATTGCACCCACACTGCTCTCGCGCATCTGCGTAGCCAGGCGCTACAATATAACTTGGTTCTATTTTTATGCTTCACGCACTCCAAGTCCCGCCTATCCCATCTCCTCGTTGGTTTTTAAGAGCATATACCCACGTCGGAGATTGAAAGATGAACTGAGGTCCACATTCCAGTCCAGTTGGTGATGGTAACACACTTTAAAGTTTGTTGCCAACCGCCAAAAGTACACAGACGAAGAAGACT